>NC_064620.1:445620125-445925015 GCF_023898315.1 Schistocerca nitens
TACGATTCAGAAATGTACCAGAGGCACCCATGTCCAACTTTCACACTTTTTTCACTAATATGCCAATGAACAAAAAGTTTTATGGACTGGCGTAGCACTGAAGAAACTGTTTGCTTGCTAGTTTTGCTAATGCCTGTAGAAGGTTTTGAATACACTGCATTGATTACCTGGGCCTTGTGAGTAGATTTTTTTGAGTGGGCTAGATTCTCATGCTTGTTCCATTGCAAACATACGGATTGTATGTGACCTTTCTTGCCAGAAGCGAAACACTGTGCTTGTCTGGACGGGCAGTCTTGGAGTTTGAGGCATGGATAGCAGCGAGGACATGAATTAATTTTGTTTGCGTCTTTAGAGAACTGTTTAGGCGTTCTGGAAGGCACGGGCTGTTGCTGCTACTGGGCCGGTAGTGAGCAACGGACGACTCAGCCCGACAAATTGATGGCTGCTCAAATTTATCGGCCGATCGGGCACCCTAATCATACTGATCTACAATTTTCAATACGTGATGAAACGATTGATCTGACTATTTCAAAATCTGTTCTCCAAGTTTGACATCAGTTACATTATACAAAATCGCATCACGCAACATAACATCTCAATATAAAGCACCACAAGCACATTGGAATTTACATTTCCTCGTCACACACTAAAAATCTGTTACCCACTCGCGGTAAGTTTGTTCTGACCTTTTCTTGCAACGAAATAATTGATACCTAGCTGCCACCACATTCACTTATTGGTCAATAATAGTTAGCGAATCTACAACCTGATCATAGGAAAGTTCACTCGGAGTGGCTTTAGGGGAAATTCTCTGAATGAGGGGAATGACTGTACTTCCTACCGTTGACAAAAAGTAGTGTAGTTTCACAGTCTCCGACACTCTGTCGGCAATGATGGTGGCTGGCTCGAACCATTCCTCTTCCTTTTCGTTAAACTGGCGAAAAGGCGGTATGGAACTCGGAACTATAGTTGGGCGCTTTGTTAGCTAGTAGCTGCTGTACCGTGTTAAGAAGGATGGCAATCGGCTGCGTCTGAAACTAAAACATCTTTGTTAGCAGCGTTGCAGCTATCGCTTGTAGCTGAGGCGCCTGAGCAGGGGGTTGGAGAGGCGGGTTGCTCATTTTGGAATAGGCAAATGCAATAAACAGGCAATGCAAGCAAGAAAAATAAGCACACAGGCAAAGAAAATTTCTGCAACGCCCACTCAAAACACTGAATAACAAAAACGCTAAAGGAAACTCTGTTAGAACATGTAAACACAACCCTGCAAAGAAAAGATAAGGTAGAATAAAGGAATCGGCAAAACACAAGAGCTCACGACAAACAAAACTATGGCAGCCAGGCTGTAGGTGCAAAACGTAAACAGGTTTTAGCGTTAGTATTCGCTCACCTGATCACCAATGTTTCGTCCAGCCTTGTCGTCAGTCTTGTAGTGTCTAGGAAGCCAGCATATTCGATTTACCAGACAAACAAACAAACAACCCGTACTACTGTGTTTTATTTAAATAAGGCTAGACACAATAGTTAACTTTGGCAATTACTCAAATGTGTCGCAAGCAAAGGACGAAGTACAAAATAATCAGTCTTTACAGTGACTGCTAACTGACCAAAGTATTTCCTGAACTGCTATCCAAGTCGCTAATCTTCAAGCTGCTACTGAAATGGGACGTCACCAGGTGATCAAGGCGCTTATGTCCTCCTCGCGTAAGGGCCGCTGCTGTCGTGTTCTCGTTCTGGAAGGGAGGTTAGTCAGTGTGCGATTGACTGACGCCATCTCACTTTCGTTCTTGACTGGCGTGCCGGCGCTTTATTTTTAAGCCGTAACAAGATAAGTGTAGGGTAATATCAACAGCAGCAGAGAATGAAATAGCGGGAGTAGCATTCAGAGTCGACGGTAAACCAACGCCGACGTCGAAAGTTGAAGATGTAGAGGTGGAGAAATTAAATAAGGACATTGAAGAAGTAATTTAATACATAAAGGGAGATAAAACTACACTCCTGGAAATTGAAATAAGAACACCGTGAATTCATTGTCCCAGGAAGGGGAAACTTTATTGACACATTCCTGGGGTCAGATACATCACATGATCACACTGACAGAACCACAGGCACATAGACACAGGCAACAGAGCATGCACAATGTCGGCACTAGTACAGTGTATTTCCACCTTTCGCAGCAATGCAGGCTGCTATTCTCCCATGGAGACGATCGTAGAGATGCTGGATGTAGTCCTGTGGAACGGCTTGCCGTGCCATTTCCACCTGGCGCCTCAGTTGGACCAGCGTTCGTGCTGGACGTGCAGACCGCGTGAGACGACGCTTCATCCAGTCCCAAACATGCTCAATGGGGGACAGATCCGGAGATCTTGCTGGCCAGGGTAGTTGACTTACACCTTCTAGAGCACGTTGGGTGGCACGGGATACATGCGGACGTGCATTGTCCTGTTGCAACAGCAAGTTCCCTTGCCGGTCTAGGAATGGTAGAACGGTGGGTTCGATGACGGTTTGGATGTACCGTGCACTATTCAGTGTCCCCTCGACGATCACCAGTGGTGTACGGCCAGTGTAGGAGATCGCTCCCCACAACAAGATGCCGGGTGTTGGCCCTGTGTGCCTCGGTCGTATGCAGTCCTGATTGTGGCGCTCACCTGCACGGCGCCAAACACGCATACGACCATCATTGGCACCAAGGGAGAAGCGACTCTCATCGCTGAAGACGACACGTCTCCATTCGTCCCTCCATTCACGCCTGTCGCGACACCACTGGAGGCGGGCTGCACGATGTTGGGGCGTGAGCGAAAGACGGCCTAACGGTGTGCGGGACCGTAGCCCAGCTTCATGGAGACGGTTGCGAATGGTCCTCGCCGATACCCCAGGAGCAACAGTGTCCCTAATTTGCTGGGAAGTGGCGGTGCGGTCCCCTACGGCACTGCGTAGGATCCTACGGTCTTGGCGTGCATCCGTGCGTCGCTGCGGTCCGGTCCCAGGTCGACGGGCACGTGCACCTTCCGCCGACCACTGGCGACAACATCGATGTACTGTGGAGACCTCACGCCCCACGTGTTGAGCAATTCGGCGGTACGTCCACCCGGCCTCCCGCATGCCCACTATACGCCCTCGCTCAAAGTCCGTCAACTGCAAATACGGTTCACGTCCACGCTGTCGCGGCATGCTACCAGTGTTAAAGACTGCGATGGAGCTCCGTATGCCACGGCAAACTGGCTGACACTGACGGCGGCGGTGCACAAATGCTGCGCAGCTAGCGCCATTCGACGGCCAACACCGCGGTTCCTGGTGTGTCCGCTGTGCCGTGCGTGTGATCATTGCTTGTACAGCCCTCTCGCAGTGTCCGGAGCAAGTATGGTGGGTCTGACACACCGGTGTCAATGTGTTCTTTTTTCCATTTCCAGGAGTGTATAATAATAAGAGGGACTGGAATCCGGTTGTAAGGAAGGAGGAGAAGAAAAGCTTAGGGGAGAATTTGGGCCTGGTGTGATGAATTGGACATGAGAAAGACCAACAAATATCAACTAATAACAGCGAAAACACTGTTCAAGAATCACAAGAAGACGAAGTATACTTCGAAAAGGCCGGGAAACAGGGGAAGATTTCAGTTATACTACGTCATGTGCAGGCAGAGATTCCGAAATAAGATACGGGATTGTAAAGTGTACAAAAAAGTAGATAGAGACTCAGATCACAGCGCAATAGTAATGAAGAGTAAGCTCAAGTTTAAGAGATAAGTCAGAAAGAATAAATATCTAAAGAAGTACTAAGGAATGAAGAAGTTCGCTTGAAATTCTCCAAAGCTATAGATACTGCGATAAGGAATAGCTCAAGAGGCAGTTTAGTTGAAGAGAAATGAGCAGTCAGGGAATCGTGGCAGAAAAACATAGGTTCAAAGAAGGTAACTGCGAAGAAACAGTGGATAACAGAGACGATACTTCAGTTGCTCGATGAAAGACGGAAGTACAAAAATTTCGGGGAAATTCAGGTATACAGAAATACAAGTCCTGTAGGAATGAAATAAATAGCAAGTGCTGGGACGCTAAAGTGAAATGATTACATCAATAATTTAAAGATATTGAAAAAGAAATGATTGTCGAAAGAACTGACCCGGCGTGTAGAAAAGTCAAAACAACCTTCGGTGAAATTAAAAGCGACGGTGGTAAACTTAAGGTGACAACGGTATTCCCCCTGTAAAGGAGAGGAGAAAAAGGGTAGGTGGGAAGAGTACACTGAAGGTCTCTATGAGGGCGAAGCTTTGTCTCATGTAGTAGATGAAGAGACAGCAGTAGAAGAGATAAGGGATCCAATATTAGAATCAGAATTACATTTAACCACAGTTTCTAAAATCACTGGGGGAAGTGGAAACAAAACGGGTATTTACGTTGGTGTGTAGAATGTGTGAGTCTGGCGATATATGATCAGACATATGGAAAAATATCATCCGCACAGTTCCGAAGACTGCAAGAACTGACATGTATGAGACTTACCGTACAATCAGCTTAACAGCTCATGCACCCAAGTTGCTGACAAGAGTAATATACAGAAGAATGGAAAAGAAAATTGACCATCTGTTAAATGATGATCAGTTTGGTTTAGGAACGGTAAAGACAGAAGAGCGGCAGTTCTGACGTTGCGGTTGATAATGGAAGCAAGACTAAAGAAAACTGAAGACACGTTCATAGCATTTGCCGACCTGAAAAAGCATTCGACACTCTCAAATGTTGTAAAATGTTCGAAATTGTGAGGAAAAAAGGGTAAGCTATAGAGACGGACTGGTAGTTTATAGTATGCACAAAATCCTAGAGGGAGTAATTGGGATGGAAGATTAAGAAGGAGGTGCTCGGTTTAAAAAGGGTGTAAGACAGGGATGTAGTGTTTCGCCCCTACAGTTCAGTCTATACATCGAAGAAGCAATGATGTAAATGAAAAAAAGGTTCAAGAGTGGAATTAAAATTCAAGGTGAAAGGATATCACTGCAGCGCTGAGTGAAAGGGAAGATCAGCAGAATGGAGTGAACGGTCTACCGAGTACAGAATATTGACTGAGAGTAAAGGGAATAAAGACGAAAGAAATGAGAATTAGCAGAAATGATAAAAGTGAGAAACAAAGCGTTAGAAATGATGATCATGAAGTAGACGAAGTTAATGAATTCTGCTATCTACGCAGTAGAAAACTCCATGACGGATGGAGCAAGGAGGACGTCAAAAGCAGACTAGCACTGGCAAAAAGAGCAGTCCTGGCTAAGACAAGTCTACTAGTATCAAACGGAGGACTTTATTTGAGGAAGAAATTTCTGAGAATCTACGTATGGAGGAGTGAGGAAATCCTGCGCAGAGTCGGAAAGAAAAGGAACGTTTGGTAAACACTGACAAGAAGAAGGGCAGAATGGTATGACACCTATTAAGGCATCAGGGAATAACTATCATGGCACTAGACGGAGCTGTAGAGGGTAAAAACTGTAGAAGAAGACAGAGACTGGAATACTTCCAGCAAATAATTGAGAACGTTGGTTGCAAGTGGTACTCTGAGATGAAGAGACTGGCACAGGAGAGGAATTCGTGGCGGGCCGCATCAGCCCAGTCAGAAGAGTGATGACATAAAAGAAAAAAAAAACAGTCGAGGTACATTTTACACTACAAGCTACATTGAATACACATAACTGCCAAATTTCGGGTGCTACTGAACTGCATGTTGTGCATGAAGAGCCGTAATACTCATATGTGACAGTCTGGTGTGGTTTCACACGCACCTTTATTCTCACTTCATTGTTCTTTGAGGATAATATGAAGGGCTTATTTCAATAGTGGTACAAGTCAATTTTTTTTCCATTCTGAGATACAGAGTCCTACAGTTAAAAGAGCGTTGAAAAATCTGCAGTAGAGATACCAGGAATATGTACTGGAATATTTATGGTATCTCAACTACAGATTTTTCTGCGCACTTTTATCTTCAGGACTCTGTATCTCAGAATGAAAACAAATGGACTTGTACCACTATTGATACAAGCCCTTCATATATCCAGAGGCCCTGTTCGCTGCACCGCGACCTCCTTGTACATCACTTGATTCCTGATTTGCAAGAACATAACAGTCTGTAAACCACAGTTTTCGAGCAAGATATGGCAACCCCACATATTGCTCGCCCAATGAGAGATCTGCTTAATGCAACCATACACTATTGTGTTATCTCCCGAAGTTTTCCAAATGCACTTCTTGCAAAATCATCTGGTCTGAATACACCTGAATTTTAGATCTAGAGGTACCTAAAGGACACGTTTACCATGGTCACCTTCAGTTGCTATCGGATATGAAGGCGAGTATAGAGGAACACGTTACTCAGATTCCACCGGAACTGCTGCAGGCAACTGATAATCGCGCCGTTTTACGTATACATCATCTCGTCGACGTCTCCGGTGCTTGTGTTGTGTAAGCGACACTTAATAATAGCCTCCCGGGGTGGCCGAGCGGTTCTAGGCGCTACAGTCTGGAACCGCGCGACCACTACGTCGCAAATTCGAATTCTGCCTCGGGCATGGATGTGTGTGATGTTCTTAGTTAGGTTTAAGTAGTTCTAAGTTCTAGGGGACTGACGACCTCAGAAGTTAAGTCACATAGTGCTCAGAGCCATTTGAACTTAATAATGAAATCAACAATGGCTTTATCATCTTTTAGACCTTCGCAGACGAGTCGCTCCCAATCCATCATGTACGAAAAAACTACTGTACGTAAAATTACATTCACAGTTCCAGTTTTGCACATGATGGCCAAAATTGGAACTAATTTTTTCCAGCTTAAATCGGTTTCGCATTAGCGCATTAGAATAACTATCAAATTTCGCTAGCCATACGATAATTACAGCCCACGCTCGATTTCTGTGAGCAGCTACAATTTAACTACAACCACCCAGCATTTGTAAAGTGACATAAATCTTTATTATGAGAAAAGTAGTCTGAGAAATTGTATTAATTTCGTATTCTTTTACTGAGTTTACTCATCGTCTTCCTCGGATCATGAACAGACAATCAAAAAGAAAAAAAAATTGCAAGGAACGCCGCTCATCCCTTCCAATTACCGTAGACACGCACATTTTTAAATAACTTCCGGTCTCCTAAGTCAATGAATGGAGCGAAGATACCGCTTGTTTGCATCCACTTCAAAAATGGTTCAAATGGCTCTGAGCACCATGGGACTTAACATCTGAGGTCATGAGTCCCCTAGACTTAGAACTACTTAAACCCAGCTAGCCTAAGGAAGTCACACACATCCACGCCCGAGGCAGGATTCGAACCTGCGACCGTAGCAGCAGCGCGGTTCCGGACTGAAGCGCTTAGAACCACTCGGCCACAACGGCCGGCTTGCATCCACTTGCTAAGTTTGCTTAATGCATATTTTCGCAGTTCATGACGTTTTTCGGGTTGTAAGCCACCCAAGTGCTGTTTTTTCTTTCGACACCGTCAGCTAACTTGCAACTTATCTGTTCAACGTGAGTTGAGAAATTTGTAAGAGGGTGTTCGAAATCCGCAATTAGCTGCGACATCGCAACACCGGAAGCGTTGCATGCATTTTTAGTGCGATATCGTTTTGCACTGAAGCCGCGCGCTAATCCGCCGGCGGCGTGGTCCGCCCTAGCGCGACTGAATTAATTAGCGGCGTTGCGAGCCTTATCTCATCCGTCACCCGTCGCGCTGAAAGCGTCTGCGTGTAGCGCGCCGATTTCATTTTCGTGGAAGCAGCCTTTGTTTAAGGCGGGCGCCGCTGTTTATGTGGGGGGCTCATAAATGCGCGCTTAAGGGATTACTCGCCGAGTGCTGTGCCTTGCCGGAAATAAAAAGGCTCCATGCATGCAAATTCTGCTTTTACTCGAGGGCAGGCGCCAAGGGCCAACGGCTCGCCTTGAGATAGCCTAGTCAGTCTGAAATTTTTCTTGATTTCTCAAAATTAGTAACAGCGTCTCAGTTATACAGGAGAGGGACGACTTAAGCTTTCATGACCAGTTCTCTGTCTTGCAAATATTAAGTGCCTACATTACACAGCGTGTCCTAATTAGCTTGACCTTCCAAAATAACAGCCGTGGGGTGAGTGGACTGCTGTAGCCTTTTGTGGGGTTGTGAACTACTGGGCGCTACGGCGGGGACGAAGCATCTCCTTCCTTTCTAGGTCCGCAGTTCAATACGTACATACATACATACATCTGTGTGTCGTACTGATCGGTCTCTGTTCTTCTTTGAACATTTTGCCTTGGGCATGCCTTAAAGACGTTGTCCATTGCGATGTTACTTCAACTCCATGTCATGTGTGCGTGCCATGTGTGGCGTGTAATTCACTTCAGGAGACAGTGCTGGAAGCAACCATAAACGCATGGACCAAAAGTCAGTGTCAATAGTTACCACTTCGAACACCTTTGATTGGTCTACTAATTTTTGTGCCAACAACAGATTACAGGCCGGCCGGTGTGGCCAAACGGGTTTTAGGCGATTCAGTCTGGAACGGCGCTACCGCTAAGGTCGCAGGTTGGAAACCTGCCTCGGGCATGGATGTGTGTGATGTCCTTAGGTTAGTTAGGTTTAAGTAGTTCTAAGTTCTAGGGGACTGATGACCTAAGAAGTTAAGTCCGATAGTGCTCAGGGCCATTTGAACCAATGGATTGCAGTACTAGAAAATAATTTGAAGCCATTTTAACTATTTTTTGACCGTGACTGTCTGAAGAAATATGTAAAGGCTTTTTTTTTAAATTACCGCTACCAGTCACAAACTTTGTCAACTATTGTATTACGCATTTATTTAGCGACATGTTTCGAGGGCTATACCTAATCTTCAGGCTAAATGGCATTACAAAAACAACTTTACAATAAGGTTATATTGATGTTAATAGTCTTTTTGTAAATGCTGTGGTCATCTTTGTTCTTCTGGCGTGGAAGTCTCGTTCTGATGTGTTGAGGTGTTTCCATTTCCATTTCTGTATTGCACTACAGAACTGTTTGTGATCGTATTTCCAAGTTACTGCTATGTTAGTAACAATTTGTGAACAGTGACCATGAGAGCCACGGAAATGGAAACACCTCAACGCATCACACCGAGACTGCCACGCCAGAAGAACAAAGGTGACCACAGCATTTACGAAAAGACTGTATAACATCAGTATGACCTCATTGTGAAGTAATGCCATTTAGCCTGAAGACGAGGTATAACCCTCGAAACATGTCGCTAAATAAATAACACAACAGTTGCCAAAGTTTGTGACAGGTAGCGGTAATTAAGAAAAAAACCTTTACACACTACAAAATAGCATTAAAAATCTCCGTCGCGGTTTCTTATTAAATGTAGTGTAGTGGTTAAATGAATACATAATAAGTTATTGAACATGGCTTAAGGAGACGAAGCGGATTACCGTAAAAAAATACAGTTTGCTGCTTAAAAGAGGCGTACTGCTATTCATATCATCGTAATGAACGAAGTCACAAGAAAGGCAATAATGTTGTTAAGTGACCCTCGGGCAGCTACAACGTTTCCTTGACATTTCTTCTATTCTGCTTCTCCAAGAAAAGCTATTTTGGGTGATCAAGAAATATGTGACAACCTCTACACGTTGAGATATCAACGCGTATCGCTCAGCATTTTCCCTCTAGAACGCAGCGCACGTACTTTTCGGACAAATATAAGTGAGTAAATTAACTGTAAACGTAAGATTGTTTTGAAAAAATCTTCTGGAAACTAAGTCACAACTTTAACCTCAGAACCATAAGTGGTAATCTAAAAAATAAATAAATAAAAATAAATAAAATAAATAAAAAAATAAATAGTGTCCTTGAATGTACATCTCACATTATTGGTATAGGAGAAGTCTTTATAGCGCTATCGAGTTCAATCACCGGTAAAGGAGTTGAACCGCATGTCCTTCTAAATTTTTATATACCCCTATTTCATATAAATATGAGTTTTACGATTAAAACAGCTACATTAATTTCGAAATAAGCGTTGAACAGCTCGACAGCCTTGTTTCTGTAGTGGAACAGGGCAGTGGTAGTGCTGGGTTGAGCTGTGAGTGAGCATAGCTTTTGAACATATTTTACACTCCTGGAAATGGAAAAAAGAACACATTGACACCGGTGTGTCAGACCCACCATACTTGCTCCGGACACTGCGAGAGCGCTGTACAAGCAATGATCACACGCACGGCACAGCGGACACACCAGGAACCGCGGTGTTGGCCGTCGAATGGCGCTAGCTGCGCAGCATTTGTGCACCGCCGCCGTCAGTGTCAGCCAGTTTGCCGTGGCATACGGAGCTCCATCGCAGTCTTTAACACTGGTAGCATGCCGCGACAGCGTGGACGTGAACCGTATGTGCAGTTGACGGACTTTGAGCGAGGGCGTATAGTGGGCATGCGGGAGGCCGGGTGGACGTACCGCCGAATTGCTCAACACGTGGGGAGTGAGGTCTCCACAGTACATCGATGTTGTCGCCAGTGGTCGGCGGAAGGTGCACGTGCCCGTCGACCTGGGACCGGTCCGCAGCGACGCACGGATGCACGCCAAGACCGTAGGATCCTACGCAGTGCCGTAGGGGACCGCACCGCCACTTCCCAGCAAATTGGGGACACTGTTGCTCCTGGGGTATCGGCGAGGACCATTCGCAACCGTCTCCATGAAGCTGGGTTACGATCCCGCACACCGTTAGGCCGTCTTCCGCTCACGCCCCAACATCGTGCAGCCCGCCTCCAGTGGTGTCGCGACAGGCGTGAATGGAGGGACGAATGGAGACGTGTCGTCTTCAGCGATGAGAGTCGCTTCTGCCTTGGTGCCAATGATGGTCGTATGCGTGTTTGGCGCCGTGCAGGTGAGCGCCACAATCAGGACTGCATACGACCGAGGCACACAGGGCCAACACCCGGCATCATGGTGTGGGGAGCGATCTCCTACACTGGCCGTACAACACTGGTGATCGTCGAGGGGACACTGAATAGTGCACGGTACATCCAAACCGTCATCGAACCCATCGTTCTACGATTCCTAGACTGGCAACAGGACAATACACGTCCGCATGTATCCCGTGCCACCCAACGTGCTCTAGAAGGTGTAAGTCAACTACCCTGACCAGCAAGATCTCCGGATCTGTCCCCCATTGAGCATGTTTGGGACTGGATGAAGCGTCGTCTCACGCGGTCTGCACGTCCAGCACGAACGCTGGTCCAACTGAGGCGCCAGGTGGAAATGGCATGGCAAGCCGTTCCACAGGACGACATCCAGCATCTCTACGATCGTCTCCATGGGAGAATAGCAGCCTGCATTGCTGCGAAAGGTGGATATACACTGTACTAGTGCCGACATTGTGCATGCTCTGTTGCCTGTGTCTATGTGCCTGTGGTTCTGTCAGTGTGATCATGTGATGTATCTGACCCCAGGAATGTGTCAATAAAGTTTCCCCTTCCTGGGACAATGAATTCACGGTGTTCTTATTTCAATTTCCAGGAGTGTATTTCACAAAAATCTCATGCATGAAAAAAGATTCGTTAATGATAAGAAATTCAAGGAAAGTTTGACTTGTTGTCAGTGGATCATTCATAGAATCTCACCGTTAGATGCTAAAGACTCATATGACAATACCACTTCCCAAAAAATCTTTTAAATATTAATTAATTTAATGTGCACTTCCTGTACATAACGCTTTAAGTAAAATATATTTAACCTTGATATTTATCAGCTGACGAATAATAAATTAATCAGAAAATTTTGTGTTAGATGCTGAGTCACAACAACATTAAATCGGTTTACATTTTGCGAAATACTGCGACCATAACGTCGTCTTAAATTTCGTTAAATATGATTTACATTAACAACGATTAAGAATAACTGAAATTGTAACACCAATATAATCAATAAAATTGTAATTTCACTGGATCTATACAATTAATTCGTGCTGCATATTCACCATATTTAACAACATAAATAGACTGTAAAACCTGACCACAGCTTCAGATTTAGATACACAGGACTAGCGAATACTACCTACAGCTGACAATAACACAGGCAAGCCTTAATCCAGCCTACTTAACAAACACTATTACGAATTTCACAATTGCACCAAATGAAGTGACACACTGAAGTGACAAAAGTCATGGGATAGTGATGTGCAAATATACCAATGGTGGTAGTATCGCGTACACAAGGTGTAATAGCGCAGTGCGCTGGTGGAGCTGCTACTTGTGTTCAGGTGATTCACGTGAGAGGTTTCTGACGTGATTATGGCTGCATGACGGGAACTAAAAAACTTTGAAAGCGAAATGGTAGTTAGAGCTAAACGCATGGGACCCTCCGTTTCAGAAATCGTTAGGGATTTCAATATTCCGAATCCCCAGCGTAAAGGCAGTGTTGAGAACAGAAAATTTCATGCACAACCTCTCACCACTAACAATGCAGTGACCGACGGCCTTGACTTGAGGACCAAGAGCAGCTGCGTTTGCGTAGAGTTTTTAGCGCTAACAGACAAGCAACACTGCGTGAAATAACAGGAGAGAACGATGTGGGACGTATGACGAACGTATACGTTAGGAGAGTGCTGCAAAATTGGGTTAAGTGGGTTATGGCGACAGACGACCGACGTGATTGCCTCTGCTAACGCGCATGACATCGACTGCAGCGCCTTTCATGGGCTCGTGGCCGTATAGGTTGAACTCTAGACGACTGGAAAACCGTGTCCTGGTCATATGGGTCCCGATTTCAGTTGGTCGGGTTCGAGTGTGGTGCAGACCCCAAGAAGCTGTGAACCCAGGTTGACAACAGCCACTGTGCAAACTGGTAGTGGATCTATAATGGTGTGAGCTGTGTTTACATGAAATGACTGGGTCGTCTGTTCCAACAATACCGATCGTTGGTTGGAAAGGGTTACGTTCGGATACTTGGGGACCATTTGCAGTCATTCATGGACTTCATGTTTCCAAACAATCATGGAATTTTTACGGGTGACAATGGGCCATATCAGACCATTCTAGAGAATTCGACCGAACGATTTGGCCACTCAGATCGCCCGTCATGAACCCATCGAACATTTATCAGACATAATCAGTCAGATAGTGCACAAAATCCTGCACCGGCAATTGGGACGGCTAAAGAGACAGCATGGCTCAGTATTTCTGCATAGGACTTCCAACGACTTGCTGATTTCGTGCCGTATCGAGTTATTGTAGTACGGCGGGCAGAAGAAGATTCGAGACAATATTAGGTCTCAGGAGTTTTATCACTTCAGTGAACTAACGGCTCACACAAAAAATTACACCATCGAAGTCTCTCTTCTTGCAGTGAAAACTTTGTGTTCTGCCTTACGGCAGGTCTTGTAATGGGGGATGAAATGATAATGAGGACAACACAACACCCATTCCCTGAGTGGAGAAAATCTCCGACCCAGCCGGGAATCGAACCCGGGCCCGTTGGCGTGACAGACCGCCGCTCTGAGCACTCAGCTATCGGGGTGGTAAGCCCCCTGTAATAGACAACCATTGCCTGGTCACTCAAATAAGTTAAGACGTCACTGGATAGACAACTGAATACCTTGCCGCAGTTACAGATCAGAAGCACCAAAATGGTAATCATATCAACACGGCTTTATTAACTTGAAGTAATTTTACAAACATTCTCTGCATAACCAACTAAGCGATTTTAGATAAAAATATCACCACTGCCCACGCGCTGGCCTGGATAAAGCCACATTCCACGTAGACAAACTATCCGGTAATCTTAAATATTAGATACAAAAATCTTTAGAGTAATCAAAACTGTTCATAGTTTTTCGGCCGTTTAGGAAATATTTGCCCACAAAATCTTGAACGTGGCTAGAGGCAGTAGCTTTAATGTAATCCTAGTCTAGGTGAAGTTGAAAAAAAACAGCCAAGTAAGTTGTAATGGTGCAAGGTTTACCGAAAACTCCTTTAAGCATCTTTCGACGTGTTTAAAACGTTTTATTCATAAGGGTCAATGATTAACACCTAAAATGTTTAACATTATGTACATGTTCACTCATAAGTATAAGGAAAATGTATAAATAAATCACTGATTTACAAAAACTTTTTACACTAGATGCTTACCTGATGTTGTGGAGGTACGTTGAATATGTAATCACAAGTCACAATCAAAGATCAAATTCACCTCCATAGTAATAAAACCATAAAATCTTGTGCTGACTGCCATTAGAAAGTGCTTCACAAATTCAAGTAGTGAACTGAAAAGGCGCCTGTATCACTTGAGCTGAGGAAAATTCAGGCTGGAGCGGGCAGTACATTTGTGTGCAGAACAAGTGCGCAAATTGCCCTGTCATTTTTCACTTACAAATTACGTACTCCAATTCATTTTAAGTTTGACTTCACTAATTGGATTGAAAGTTTTTGGGCGATAACCGAATGAAACGCTCTACGTTTCTTTTATACTACCATATGGGTACTAAGTGCCCCTTTCTGTATGAGTTTTTTAATAATTTAATCGTTTTCAAGCTACTTCAGTGCTATTGTTTCCCCATTTTTCCGAATTTATTCCAAACATATATCTACTGCCCTCACGCGCCCTAAATTTTCCTCAATTCAAGAGACATTGGCGCGACGTCAGTTCACTTTTGCATGTGTGAAGCACTTTCTAATGACAGTAAAATACGATAATTTGAGGTTTCATTATCATGGAGGTGAATTTGATTTTCATTTATACCTTACTGTTACATTTCAACGTATCTCCATAACATCTTATAACTAGTAACTATAAAAGTTCTTGGTAAGTCAGTGATGTTTTTCTAACTCTTGCCTTACATTTTAACATGTGACTGATACTAACCCTTCTCAAGAAAACGTTTTTAAATATGTCGAAACCTAGGTTAAGGCGTTTTCAGTAACTTTGTATTACAGCATCTGAGTGGGCTGCTTTGTCACCTTTCCCTATTCAAAGATATACTGGCCAAATAATGTATACAGACAGTACAGTAATCCCATATCTAGGAGCTCCGCCTCTCATAGGCCGTTGGCATAGTGTTTTGTCCGTCGAAGTCTCGTCGTCCTACGGGCGCATCTGAAGATGCATACACAATACTCGTTGCGCCAAGAAAAGAAAAGTTTCGTTTTCGGAGCACACTGGCGAAAGGGACCTCTAACAGCATCGCCGCACGGTCATACCCATCGGCATAATTCACTGCCGCTGTGCGCGAATCGTCTTGGCGAGGAATAAACCGCGGACTTGTGACTATTTAATGACATGGTTTCATTTATTTATCTGTTATTCTTTGCTGCTAGTTTCAGGGTCGTAGTACCATTCTCACGCAGTCGGACTTGCCTTCAGACATAATGCCAGGCTGACATCCGGCAGCATCACTCCGTCAACTATAACTCAAATACGCTGCCCGTTCTTTTTGGCAGTATTTTTCGCATATTCCTTTCGTTGGCGATTTTGCGGAGAACCTCCGCATTCCGTAACTTATAAGTCCACCTATTTTTAAACATTTATCTGCAGCACCACGTCTCAAATGCTTCAATTCTTTTCTGTTACGGTTTCCCCACAGTCCATGTGTCTCTGCCGTACAGTGCTGTGTTCCAGTCGTACATTCTCAGAAATTTCTTCCTCAAATTAAGCCCTATGTTTGATAACAGTATACTTCTCTTGTCCAGGAATGCCTTGTTCTCCACTGCTAGTTCGTTTTTTATGTCCTCCTTCCTTCGTCCGTCATGGGTTATTTTGCAACCTGGACAAAGAATTCCTCAAAATCATCTACTTCGTGACCATCAGTCAAATGGTTCAAATGGCTCTGAGTAGTATGGGGCTTAACTTCTGAGGTCATCAGTCCCCTAGAACTTAGAACTACTTAAATCTAACTAACCTAAGGACACCAAACACATCCATGCCCGAGACAGGATTCGAACCTGCGACCGTAGCGGTCGCACGGTTCCAGACTGTAGAGCCTAGAACCGCTCAGCCACTGCGGCCGGCGACCATCAGTCTTGATGTTAAGTTTCCCGTTCTCCTCACCTCTGTTACTGCTCTTTACTTTCTTCTTTCTTCTATTTGTTCTCAATCCATATTCTATACTCATTAGAGTGTTCATTCCAATCATCAAATCCGCTAATTCTTCTTCACTTCCACTGAGGATAGCGATGTCATCAGCGATTCTTAACATTGACATACTTTTACTTTGAATTTTAATCACGCACTTGAACTTTTACCTTCATTGCATCTTCGAGATATCGACTGTACAATGCCGGCGAGAGATAACAATCCTGCCCTAGGGTCTTTTTAATCTGCGCACTTAGTTCTAGTCTTCCTCTCTTATTGTTCCCTCTTGTTTCTTGTACGTATTGTAAATTAGCCGTCATTTCCTACAGCTTAGCCCTATTTTCTGCACGTTATCGAACATCTTGCACCATTTGATATTGTCTAACGCTTTTTCCGGGTCGACAATTCCTATGAACGTGTCTTGATTTTTCTTTAGTCTTGCTTTCATTATCACCCGCAACGTCAGAACTGCCTCTCTGGTGTCTTTACCTTTCCTAAAGCCTAAATGATTGTCATCAAACAGATCCTCAACTTTCTTTTCCATTCGTTAGTATATTGTCGTCATCAGCAGCTTGGATGTATGAGCTGTTAAGCTGACTATGCGATAGTTTTCGCACTTGTTGGCACAGCGAGCTTAGGGGATGGATATTTATTGAAGGTAATTCCTCACCCAAAGCAACTGCATTCGAAGGGCAGTGCTGTATTGTCCTAGTACCTCTAGTGTAAACAGAATGGAAATCTGGTAAGCCGCTTACGTGGTTGCAACTCATGGCGCTAACAACATTCCTCTGTTGGAGATGCGCATCTTTCATCATTTTACCTCATCTTCCATACTCCTGGTCAGTACTGATTTAGTTTTCTTTCCGACGAACTTCCTGTTATTACACTTGTTTCATCACGGAGACTGTCCGTACGAAAATTGAATGAAAGTGAATTATTGCTTGTGGGGAAACAGGAAAAGAAGATCATCGATGCATTTGAAAAGCGATGTTACAGAATGTTGGCGGTAATTCATTGCACTGAGGTGATAAGAAATGTAGTTCCCTGTAGAATCGGAGTGGAAATGATCACACAGAAAACACTAACATGAAGAAGAGACAGGATGATAATGTGTTAAGACATCCAGGAATTAATTCCATACTACTAGGGAGATCATTAGAGAATAAAACTTGAAGGGGAGGCAGCTACTGAAATACATATGACCAGTAATTGAGAATATTGGTTTTGACCCTGGGATGAAGAGTCTGTCACAGGAAAAGAAAGTAAGACGGCCCACATCACACTCACCAGAAATGTAATTAAAAATGTTTCAGGTAGTTACACAAATCGAATAATTCAACAAACAAATGCAGTTTTAATCTGCGAACAGCATATTGCTCAATCCATAATTCATTCATGGTAGAATTCGGATATTGGTGTCCCCGCAATAAACCTTACTATGTACACACCCACGATTACGAAAATTATTAGATTTCGTCGTGCTGTTACGCCATGTACCCGTTGGTTTGTGGAATGGTTCAACTTTGTTGTAATACTATTGCCATACGATTAATGCTTCCAGTCACTCGGAATCATCACTTAGCTAAACCATTAAATGATACTTCCTCTCAGTTTAGTGTTCCTGACACTGCTGCCCGTCTATTAGCTATTTCAATATGCCCAAGGCTGCTACCGAGCATCACGAGGTTCACATGGCGTCTTCTTGCAATTACGTAATAAATTTCAGGAGGCTGCACTCTGCTTAGAAAATATTTGTTATAACATGCCTGTGGCTCCATCTTGTAATACAACTACCCATGTAACTTGACTCATGTGGCGTAGCAAAGAAAACTACTCCGCTCGTAAGAGGAAGTATCAGTCTTCTTTCCGACGGGTAGTATTAATTAGTGCCAGTAATTAATTGATCCGACCCTGAATCTGATAGCTTAGCTGATAGGGTGAGGTAATACCACAAACAACGGAATGATGCAGCCCCTAATTAAACTTAGTAAACAACCATATATTTCCAGCGGTATCTTTTCCACATGACAGCAGCCTTACAAAAATGGCACAGCAAGGTAAGAAATCACGACAAAGGCGTCACAAAATATTACGTTTAAGTAAAATTCAAGCGAGACATATGCTTCCTTAATACTTCTACCATTTCCGCAGAAGGCACGAGCAGGATGTAGACGATGATGGACATAAAAGACACTGAAAAAAAATAGAGTTCCCAAAGAAGCGACAGTGATAGATTTCACTAAACTTTAACTGACTGAGCAGTGTCAAATGGTTCAAATGGCTCTAAGCACTATGGGACTTAACATCTGAGGTCATCAGTCCCCTAGTACTTAGAACTACTTAAACCTAACTAACCTGAGGACATCACACACATCCATGCCCGAGGCAGGATTCGAACCTGCGACCGTAGCGCTCGCGCGGCTCCAGACTGAAGCACCTAGAACCGCTCGGCCGACTGGGCAGTGTCACAAGTAGAAGAGATAAGTTGGGCCAGTGTGCAGTGCATCGGAACGTAAATAGAATGTAAACAACGACAAGCACAAAATGAGGAATAGCATTACGTAGTAGAACCATTTATACCGGAGTTTAAAATTAAAAATATGGCAACAAACGGAACTGAACACGAATTAAAAATGATAAGCATAAAATAAGGAAGAACCTTATGTAATAGAACAATTTTCTCGGAGTTTAAAATTAAAAACATGGCAACAAGTGTCCCTGGACAGCAGTGACTTCACAGAAGCGTAAGAGAGTATTGGATTTTGTTCGATGAAATGTCACGTAGAACCAGACAAAGATAAACTTACTAGTTCATGCGTTACACTGCGGAAACAAAAAATGAAACACACTCAAGAATTGTATTCTGTGTCAACAACGTATAAAAGGTGCGTACTGAGAGGATTTAGTGTTGGTGATTGACGTGTCACATTCATCTTCCACCGGAGAACTGTCTGTGCACCTTACGGTTTGACTGTGCAGTCGGTAACTGTGCTGAGTTTACAGGCGAAAGATGTTTACAACATTCATTTAGGACAGTACATTACCCACCGTCGTGTTCGATCTAATGTCGATCAGCTTCAGGCATTTCAACGGGGTCGCATTGTAGGCCTGCGGGAAGCTGGATGAACGTACCAACAGGTCGCTGCACACGGGATCCCAATGTATCTGTCGTGCTTCGCTGTTTTCTACAGTATTCTGAGAAACATTCCCGCACCCGTAGACCAGGTCCTGGACGTCCGTGTAGTGTAGACGCACGTCAGTATCGACGCACTGAGCGATTAGCGGTGATCCACCTAACATCCAGGGACGAATCCGTCCACATGTTGCACCTGATGCGTCACCAAGAACCATTGGGAAATATCTTCTGCAGTACTAAGACCACGTGTGCGTCTGGCCATGCTGCCATTCACACCAATACCGCGCCAAACATTGTTACTCTAGCGTCGTGAAAGAGTTGAGCTCAGAGTGGAATGGCGCTGTCTCATATTCAGTGCCGGCCGCTGCGGTCGAGCGGTTCTAGGTGCTTTAGTTTGGAACCGCGCTGCTGTTACGGTTGCAGGTTAGAATCCTGCCTCGTGCATGGATGTGTGTGATGTCCTTAGGTTAGTTAGGTTTAAGTAGTTCTAAGTTCTAGGGGACTGATAACCTCAGATGTTAAGTCCCATAGTGCTAAGAGCCATTTGTCATATTCAGTAATGAGAGTAGATTCTGTCTGTATGTCCTGCAGACATTTATTTAAGGATCTAGGGATATTTACAGTAGCTTCTCAGTATATATACTCTCTTATGAAATTTGTTATTAACAACCAAACCCAATTCAAAAGTAATAGCAGTGTGCATAACTACAATACTAGGAGAAAGTATGATCTTGACTATTCAAGATTAAATCTAACTTTGGCACAGAAAGGGGTGAATTATACTGCCACTAAAGTCTTTGGTCACCTACCAAATAGTATCAAAAGTATGACAGATAACCAACAAGTATTTAAGAAGAAATTGAAAGAGTTTCTGAATGACAACTCCTTCTACTCCATTGAGGAATTTTTAGGTATAAATTAAGAAAAAAAACTTACAAAAAAATAAATAAATAAAAAATAAAAAAGTTGTTATATTAACTTAATTATGTTGTTAAATTATCTTAATTATGTCACGAATTGGAAAATTTGACTCTTTCCACATCATTACGAAATATCGTATACATGATCCATGGAACTAGTATTAATCTAATCTAATCTAATCTGTGATGGACATACACGTGTGCGGCATAGGCTTGCTGAGCTACCTATTTCAGATCACATTCCCCCACGACACACAGGTCACATCGAGGTTTCATAGTTTCGAGTGGGCGTGGGGGTATAGCTACAACTCGCCGCCACATTTTATGTTTCTGCAGGGTAAAGCAACCACTGTCCGTTGCAGTGCACAGTTATCCCTGTACTACTGCCATTTATTCGACAAGAAGGTAATGTGCTTTTTCAGCAGGATAGTGCACGTCCATATACAGCTGCTGCGACTCAACGTGTTCTTCGTGGTGTCCAACAACTACTCAGGCAAGCAAGACCATCAGATCTCTGGCCAGTTTAACACTTATGGGACTTGGTGAAGCGGAAACTTGTTCGTTCCTCAGGGCCTGCCAGAACCATTGTCGAACAGCAATCATACTTCAGATATTCTTCTCACAGGATGTCATTCGGCATCTTTGTGATCGTTTTCATGCGAGGATACGCGCCAGCGTTGCCTCTAGAGGTAGGTGTCTGAATTTGTTATCATACAGTCCCACAACGATGAAATATCTGTCACCTCCTTTGTCAATAAAGTGACCTTCTCCTTAAGGGTGTCGCCTTTTTTTTCCCGGGCAGTGTATATCTATAGACTTTAAGATGTGTGGCGGATGGTATTCCTCGCACTGCTATACATACAACGTTTCCTGTTCCGATCACGATGTTGGAAAAACAATTGTCAGCAGCCTTTATATGAGCTCTAATTTTGTCGTCGTCGTCAATTCTCGAGATGTTAATGGAAAGGAGTAATATTTTGTCCGACTACTCTTGGAATATATATTATTTGAATTTCGTAAGGCAGAAAGAATCCTGCCGTCTAGGCGATCCTGGACAAAAAGTGCCGCTCTTCGTGTGATCTTTACCCTCTCTCCTCTTAATCCATCTCAATAATGGCCGCAGACAGATGAACAATAGTCAAGAATTGATCGAAAAAGTGTTTTTTGAACCATTGATTTCGTAGGCGAATTAAATTTCCTTCAATTTCTCCAAATCTGTTAAGTTCGGTTAACTTTGTGTGATCGTATAAATGCCCAAAAGGGCTTAAGAAGTTGCGTGATGTGGTTGGTTTCTGTGAGGGTACATGTTTTGGTATAGCCGTGCTGCCTCTCGACCCTTTTTATCTGCATGACTGTTTACGAACACCATCTCAGCCTGTTCCCGACATGAGTTCTGCAGAATTCTGCTGCTTTACACTGCGGTATGTCAATCCCTAAAACACTAATAATCATCATCATCAATCAGACAACCAGAAACACACAAGTAACACACGGCAGATAGAGGAACTGTCATTCATCAGCGCCTGGACACACGTTCATAGGACATTCTTTCGCCATCTTCCAGTCAGAAATACATCGCTGCAGTTTGTCGGTTTCGTTAATGTTTACTCTGTACAATGAATCTGAAAACATCCGGTGCCGCTAGGGTCTCTTCCACGTACACCCTCCTTCTTTCATTATGCTTAAACCAAGTGTTAGCGATGATTAAGTTATGCTCTGTGCAGAATTCTACCAGACGGCTTCCCCTTTCCTACTACTCCACATTTACCTAATATTTTTCCTTCTCTTACTTTTCCTAGTATTGAATTCTAGTCCCCTATCACAATTACATTTTCGTCTCCCTTAACTATCTAAATAATTTCTTTCATCTCATCATACAGCCGTTCAACCTCTTCATTATCTGGCAGACAACTGACCTATTGACCTGTACTATTATGGTATCTGTTGGCTCAGTGTCCGTCTTGGCAACGATATTGTGTGTACTGTGCTATTCAAAGTAACTAAGGTAACGCACAAGCCCGCCCGGTTGGCCGTGCGGTCCAACGCACGGCTTTCCGGGCGGGATAGAGCGCCTGGTCCCTGGCACGAATCCGCCCGGCGGATTTGTGTCGAGGGCCGGTGAACCGGCTAGTCTGTGGATGGTTTTTACGCTGTTTTCCATCTGCCTCGGCGAATGCGGGCTGGTTCCCCTTATTCCGCCTCCGTTACACTATGTCGGCGATTGCTGCGCAAACAAGTTCTCCACGTGCGCGTACACCACCAATACTCTACCACGCAAACATAGGGGTTGCACTCGGCTGGTGTGAGACGTTCCCGGGAGGGGGGGGGGGGGGTCCACGGGGGGCCGGATCGCACAATAACCCTGGTTTCGGTGTGGGGTGGCGGAGGGTTGAAGTGGACTGCGGTAGTCGTCGTGGGGTTGCGGACCACTGCGGCTGTAGCGGGGACCGAGCCTCTCCGTCGTTTCTAGGTCCCCGGTTAACATACAATACAATACAAAAGGTAACCCACATCCCTGTTTTTATTCATTATGATACCTACTCCTGCATTACCTCTCTTTGATTCTGTATTTATAACTCTGTGTTCACCTGACTAGAAATACTGTTCCTCCTGCACCGAATTCTATTAGTTCCCACTTCATCTAACTTCAGCCTATTCATTTCTCTGCTTAAATTTTCTAAACTGTCTGTTCTGTTAAGATATCTAACATTCTAGGTTCAGACCCGTCAAACGCCAGTTTAGTTTCTCCTGGTGACATCCTCCTGAGTAATCCGCGCCCGAGGGTCCGAATAGGGAGCAACTTTAGCCATCATCATTTAACCTTACAGTAGACCTGCATGTCCTCCCTTCCTTTCAGCCGTTCGCTTTTCCAGCACATCAAGACCATTCTAGTTGATGTTACAAGGCCAGATCAGTCAACCATCCAACCGTTGGCCGTGAAACTACTGCAAACGGTTTTGTCGCTCTTCAGGAACCACACGTTAGCCTGGCTTTCGACGGATATCCCTCCGTTATGGTTGCATCTTTTGTATGGCTATCAGTATGAATGAGGCACGGAAGTCACCACACCACCGACAAAGGTCATACTTCATGGTGGTAGAGGGGAGGGGGCAATTCTGATTATTACATTACTATGCCAAAAATTGTGATCTGTGCCTGCACACCGTGGACGATACTAACTTTTTTCACCAATACAGTCAACCGTCTGTTCGTACCGAGAACATTAACAGAATCAAAGCGCCAAGCGGCTTTTAGGCAGTCAAGTAACAATTTTAAAGCGGCTGTATCCTGTGTGATTAACAGCTGCCAACAAAGTCTCCATCACATCTTTCAAGAGACCTCCCTGACATCAACTGACTTTTTCTTCCCGACCTGCCTACTTTTTCCTTTCTAACGATGGTACACCTAGTGACCAACATACTCACCCACTGTTTTTCCCCGAACCAGGCAGTCTATACTCTGTGTGTCGTTCAATTAATATTGTAATAAACTGTTCACCTGATAGAGTGAACTAGAAGATGACTGAACGGTACGAGGAAATAGCGTGCAGGATTCACTGAGATGGTGTATCTACAATTTTCTTAACATGGAAATAGGCCGGCCGATGTGACCGAGCGGTTCTAGGTGCTTCAGTCTGGAACCACGCGACCGCAACGGACGCAGGTTCGAATCCTGCCTCGGGCATGGATGTGTGTGATGTCCTTAGGTTAGTTAGGTGTAAGTAGTTTTTGGGGACTGATGACCTAAGGTGTTAAGTCCCATAGTGCTCAGAACCATTTGAACCATTTAACATGGAAATAACTGTTACTGTCGTAATTAAGCGTTTCCACAATATTATTTAGCACAGCACACTACAGGGGGAGGACAAAAATACGGGATCACCACAAATAGAAATCATTACGGTACCTAACATGGTGTAGGAAAACCATTAACATTCACGGCAGCTCCAAGTGGTATAGTAATGGGTAACTACGTGTCCTGTATGATATTGAAGGGATCTCATGCCATTCTTTCTGCAAAACAGTGGTGGATGCCCTTGATCAATCAAAATGGTCAACGTCAGTAATGCGAACTACAAGGCCGTGGGGACCCTGGAATACCACGTTATGGCTGCCCAAATCAACATCGAACCCCATCCTCCGCTCATGTTTCACTCTGCGACGTAAACTCGGCCAAAATTTGGAAGCCGTGTGAGAAGAGACTCATCCGACCAAACGACATTCTTCCATTCCTTCATAATCCAGTTTTGCTGTTACGGGCAACTTGTATAACTGGCGACTGGATTTGGAATTACAGCTCCATTGCAGTTACCAGCTTGTGGAGACCCCTTAGTGTTGTTATGATACCGAAGAGATCGCGAGTGCTACATTCAGTTTTGCACTGACTTATGCCGCTGACGTCCTCTTATTTTTCGTCACAATCCTCTTCATTGACCGTCCGACACGATGACTTGACACACACTTCCATCAGTGTTGTGGCTTAGCGGATTATGTCTTTCCGCTTTGTCTTTATGGAGTTTAAATATTCATATACGGTGTCTCTTGAAACACCAGACACTTCGCCTACTTTGACTACGGACACTTCCACGAACAACCAATCAACAATTAGCGCATGTAAGAATTCGCTTAGCTCCGAAATAATGCACTTACTACACAGAACACTGTTTCCGACCACGGCTGCTATTTGCAAAGTATTGAGGACTTTGGCCAGGGGCCGTTCGTGGCGAAATACAACAGTACAACCTCCAGGGTTCCCTAGCATCTTCATTTAGGTTCAAGCTAGCATTTGTCGCAGTGTTTCCTTATTTTGCCCAACTCCTGTATATCAAAACATAAGCCAAACATAGCTTCCCGTGTTTCTCCTTAGAACTGCGGCAACAAAGAAACTTCAGAACTAAATGTGATAATGTTTTCGGGACCATTTTCGTTTTATATGGTATGCTATACTAAACACATGATTTCCTAAATCCCTCTATAACAATAGCAGCCAGGTAAAAATCTCCTGAGCAAAACTTGAAACTTAAAAAGCTCATTAATTTGAGGGCTTATAGTATTACACAGATCACCCGCCATATTGTTTCTATATAATCATGTATTTAAAAACAATGAGAATGTTGCACTAAAAATCTGTATATTGTATCATAATATGAGCTAATACACGCATATGATTTTATATATTTTTTATGGTGCTTACGTTCCTATTAATCAGTTTGCTTTAATTTAATCCAGCTAATGCCAGACAGTTATCGTACAAAAATACCTGACGAGTTGAAAAGACCATGTCTTGAGCTGGACGGCCTGTAATGTAGGCAGTGGCGGATACATAGAGCGGGAGCCCCCCCTCCCCCCTCTTAAGAGGCAGCCGGCATTGCCACCCGCGCCACTCCTACCAGTTATCCCGCACGCTATTCGTTCGTTTCTTTCGTCAGTCAACTCGACTGAATCGCGTTATCGAGTACTTGTACCTTCCGTTGTAGCACCCGCCTCCTCATCATCCTTTTTATACGTTTCTGTCTGGCACATAGATAGCTAACACACCTACGAGAGAAGTCGCGGCCATTCTAGTGATCTCGATACGTTATTCTGTCGGCATTTGTTTGATAAAAGTCGCGAATATTGTACTGTTTTCTTATACAGAGAACCTTCGATACATAGCGTTATACACTCCTGGAAATGGAAAAAAGAACACATTGACACCGGTGTGTCAGACCCACCATACTTGCTCCGGACACTGCGAGAGGGCTGTACAACCAATGATCACACGCACGGCACAGCGGACACACCAGGAACCGCGGTGTTGGCCGTCGAATGGCGCTAGCTGCGCAGCATTTGTGCACCGCCGCCGTCAGTGTCAGCCAGTTTGCCGTGGCATACGGAGCTCCATCGCAGTCTTTAACACTGGTAGCATGCCGCGACAGCGTGGACGTGAACCGTATGTGCAGTTGACGGACTTTGAGCGAGGGCGTATAGTGGGCATGCGGGAGGCCGGGTGGACGTACCGCCGAATTGCTCAACACGTGGGGCGTGAGGTCTCCACAGTACATCGATGTTGTCGCCAGTGGTCGGCGGAAGGTGCACGTGCCCGTCGACCTGGGACCGGACCGCAGCGACGCACGGATGCACGCCAAGACCATAGGATCCTACGCAGTGCCGTAGGGGACCGCACCGCCACTTCCCAGCAAATTAGGGACACTGTTGCTCCTGGGGTATCGGCGAGGACCATTCGCAACCGTCTCCATGAAGCTGGGCTACGGTCCCGCACACCGTTAGGCCGTCTTCCGCTCACGCCCCAACATCGTGCAGCCCGCCTCCAGTGGTGTCGCGACAGGCGTGAATGGAGGGACGAATGGAGACGTGTCGTCTTCAGCGATGAGAGTCGCTTCTGCCTTGGTGCCAATGATGGTCGTATGCGTGTTTGGCGCCGTGCAGGTGAGCGCCACAATCAGGACTGCATACGACCGAGGCAGACAGGGCCAACACCAGGCATCATGGTGTGGGGAGCGATCTCCTACACTGGCCGTACACCACTGGTGATCGTCGAGGGGACACTGAATAGTGTACGGTACATCCAAACCGTCATCGAACCCATCGTTCTACCATTCCTAGACCGGCAAGGGAACTTGCTGTTCCAACAGGACAATGCACGTCCGCATGTATCCCGTGCCACCCAACGTGCTCTAGAAGGTGTAAGTCAACTACCCTGGCCAGCAAGATCTCCGGATCTGTCCCCCATTGAGCATGTTTGGGACTGGATGAAGCGTCGTCTCACGCGGTCTGCACGTCCAGCACGAATGCTGGTCCAACTGAGGCGCCAGGTGGAAATGGCATGGCAAGCCGTTCCACAGGACTACATCCAGCATCTCTACGATCGTCTCCATGGGAGAATAGCAGCCTGCATTGCTGCGAAAGGTGGATATACACTGTACTAGTGCCGACATTGTGCATGCTCTGTTGCCTGTGTCTATGTGCCTGTGGTTCTGTCAGTGTGATCATGTGATGTATCTGACCCCAGGAATGTGTCAATAAAGTTTCCCCTTCCTGGGACAATGAATTCACGGTGTTCTTATTTCAATTTCCAGGAGTGTATATAAGGACTATTCACCGAATATAAAGCTAGTTTACATTCAGAAGCAGAAATACTTGCACTGAAAAATGAATAAGTAAAAACTTTTAGTTGTATCAAGTGCAAGTGTGAAAATTAGTCAAGAGTGAGAGTGATCAGTTGATTTTGAACTATTAATAATAGCAATGTATAGTTACTGTAATGTATTATACTTCGTAAGGTACATATTGGCTTGTCTGGCACATAAATTGAATCATAGCTTAACCGAACTGCCATTCTTAGGAAAAGAATCACTCTTTGTGATTAAAAACACAATCAAACGAGCATAATCGCCCTTAATGATGATGATTCTGTTATGCAAGTGTCGTCTGTGTGTTCTAGATCTGCTGTCCTACTTTGCACTCGCTGTACAAAATAATTGCTTGTCTATCTGCATCTATTGCTACAGTAGAAAGAAGTGTTTCAACACTGCGGCGTACAAAGACATGGCTGAGGGGCCGGCCGCGGTGGTCAAGCGGTTCTAGGCGCTTCAGTCCGGAGCCACGCGACTGCTACGGTCGCAGGTTCGAATCCTGCCTCGGGCATGGATGTGTGTGATGTCCTTAGGTTAGTTAGGTTTAAGTAGTTCTACGTCTAGGGGACTGATGACCTTGGATGTTAAGTCCCATACTGCTTAGAGCCATTTGAGCTCATGGCTGAGGTCAACAATGAAGGAGGATCGACTTAATGGCTTAGCTCTGTTGAACACTCACCCTCACATTGATTGTCCTATTGACGATGTAATTAAACAATTTGCCAGGAAGAATAGGCGCATAGAAGTCATCGTTTAAGGAAGAGAATCACAACTGTAACTTCTTTTATAACACAAGATGGCATTGTCTTGCATATGTGTCTAATCAGTTTAAATAAAATTTTCTTAAACTTGCACGTGAAATGATTATTTTTTATTACGGTAAAAGTGAATGTAGCTTAAGATATCTTCAGCGCCCTCTCCTTGAGTTTTTTCTCTTTCCGCCACTGGATGTAGGTGGTAATTCTCACGTCCACTTAGCATCTAGAAGCCCTTCAAGATACGAGAGAACTTCAGCTTCTAAAAGTGTGGTTGCCGTCCTGGTCTGTTAAATAAGCTCTAGCCGTACTATAAGGTAACCTCAGCGCTAGTAGGTACCAGCTTTGGGCGTCAACAGTACATCGGGCGCAAGTAACGCTCGCTCCAATGCAGCAGGTGGTGCATCTCTGAAAAACTGTAAACTATTCTTTGATTGCCGTTGTCTGACTGCCATGACTCACCTATACACAAGAAGTTTTCCAGACATCTGTATCCCTGCACGGGCAGAGCCCAGCCTGCGAGGGGTGTTCGTTACTTGTTAGTCCGACAAACTAATGAAGTTATTAATTTCTTTACCCGGAACGAAAGAAAAACTGGTAGAAGTCTAACTCAGGAAAGATCAATTTTGGCTGCTGAGAAAAGTAGGAACACATCAAGAAATAACCAGCAGACAACTGTGAAAAACCGTTGCGGATGTAAGAATCGTTTTTCCAAATTTTTATTCATTTAAAGCTACCTTTTTGAGAGCCTTACAGATTACTATATCTAGAGGCTATGCAAATTTCTTACGTTACTAGTATGAGTAGTAGACAGTTTTCTGTTTAACCTTCGGTTGTGACAGACTAAGCTAAGTTCATGACTGCAAGATTGCAAGGTCTACTGGTTACGATCACGTAAAGTGGAAAAAAACTCAGGAGCTTCACTCAGGAACATTTGTATTACTCTTCCGTGAGAAGTTTTTCTTCACTTTGTGTTGAATTTTGCACAAATGTAAAGACAGGCTTTGTATGTCCTCTGGACGCATAACTTCGTCCTCTTTAACTTGAATGGGGACAGGATTGCATCGTAAAATTGTTTCAGCGTAGACGAATATCTAAGCACAGACCCGATATGCAGAACGCACGCCGATCAGCTCCAGTCGTCGCTCCGCGACGCCGTAGTACGAGGGTTGGAACTTTAATAGTGATAACTATTTATTTACAGCTCGTACAAAATACATAAGTGATTCAAAGTTTTACTGACCTTCAAAGTAGTCACCAGCGTGTGTATAACCCGTTGCCAGTGATGTGGAAGTCGTAGGATACTCTTAGCACTGCCTATTGTGTTGACAGTCTGAGCAGGGCGGTGTATTTCCTGACGAATTTGTAGAAGTTCTAAAGCGAATGCCGTGAGGTGTTTCCTTCGGTTTAGAAATCGAGTTGAACTCACGAGGGCTTAAGTCAGTGGAGGGGAGTGCAGTAGGTCGTATAGCCCCATCAGTCAAACAAATCAGTAACAGCTTGCACTGTATGTGCTTGACCATTGCCCTGCAAAATGATGGTTAAGAAGAAACAATAGTAAACTTGATGAGGAAGCTAGCGGGTAGTACATGGCGGACAAATACATCAATCTTCCGTGGAGCATCCCTTGCGTTGATGTACTCCGCAGCGCCGTTATGAATTAAGCTGATGTTCATTTTAACGCACTTAAGACAACCATTACTGGCACAGCCAGACGCCTAACCTCTGGCTACCAATACTGTCTGACATCTGTCCACATCACCTTTGTCGAGAAAATGAATCTCTTAACGTTTACTCTCACCTTCTAGGAAAAGCATCAAATACAGCAGCCTAGCATGTCAAGGAGAAGTCCAAACGCTCTCCACTGGGTTCAACCGGGACGCTGAATGCTAACGCGTGTGGCAAGGCTCGTGAACACAGAACTACACGTTTATTGACACCCCAGCTCTTGAAGTTTATTTATTTACAACCCAGTTGTAGAAGTTGCAGGCTTCCATCATCCTACGGAGATGTGGTTACAGCTTAATAGATTCCAGTACTGTGAAGCTATGTGTAGATACAACATGCACAATTTTTGCTTCTGCACTTTCAGTATGCTTGACTATGATGATATTCAGACACGTTGAAATGAAGGCCCTTACAGACGTTTCCCTATTAATATCAAGATTTAGCACGAAATGTCCGACGAGGCACTCGGCTGGATTGAATCTTCCGATGTTCGTCTGTAACCCGGGACGTTAAATGTTTTGTAGTGCAAATAGTTGTGTCTTTTACAGTTAACTAAATATAACAATTTTATTGTTGTGACTGATGCATGCGGTAATGATAATAATGAATAGCCACAATCATTTCAGGTTAATCTTCAGTCACATATACCATACACTCATTATAAAGTACATTGGGTTCTGCGGTAATAGGGGAACATGCGAGGCAATACTCATCCCACGATTCAAGGAGTCTGAAGACATCGAATCTACATTTACTGTATTTGCAGATCTAGGGAAAATTTTGACAATATTTACTAAAATATGTTAAATTCTGAAGGTTACACAAATAGAATAAAGGGAGCGGAAAGTTCTCCACAAATTGAATAAAAGCAGTACTTAAGTTATAATAAACGGAATACATGAAATGGAATCAATAGTGAAATGTTGTTGAAATAGTTGCAATCTATCCCCAATGTTATTGAACCTGTGCGGCAAGCAAGACTTAATCAAAGCGAAAAAGAAATTTGTAAAGAAATTTTAGCTGATGAAGAAACAGTTTTATGGTCTACATACGAAATTATAATTCTATCAGATAAAAGCGAAGACTTGGAAGAACAGTTGAACGTAATGCACGGAACCTTGAGAAGAGGTTATGAGACGAATACCTGCAATACGGAAACGTAGGTAGTGGGAAATGGTTGAATTAAATCGGGTGGTACTGAGGGAATTGCCAACGGCCTTGACGCAGTGCTAACACCGGCTACCGTCAGATCACCGAAGTGAAGCGCTGTCGGGTGACGATCCGATCTGCCGAGCGCTGTTGGCCAGAGGGGTGCACTCAGCCCTTGTGAGGCTAACTGAGGAGCTACTTGATTGACAACTAGCGGCTCCGGTCTCGGAAACTGACACACGACCGGGAGAGCGGTGTGCTGATCACGTGTCCCTCCATATCTGCATCCGGTGACGGCTGTGAGCTGAGGGTGACACGGCGGCCGGCAGGTGCCGCTGGGTCCGCCAGGGCCTGTACACGGAGTTTACGTTACGTTTTCGGACCTAAAAGTTTGGGATTGAATTTTGCTGTTTGAACATCAAAAAAGAGTGTAGACTGGCTTAAGGAATATGGGTGTCTCTGAAAATTAGGAATTTCTTAACAATGAATTTTAAATAAGAAGAAATCTTTTTCTGCAGATATTTGTCTGAAGTATAGACTTTTTCTAAAGTCTAATGTGTACTAGTGCAGACAAGAAGGAATGGAAGCTTTTGATATGTGTTGCCATAGAAGAATGCTGACGATTAGATACGTAGATCAAATAACTAATGAAAGCGTACTCAACCGATTGGTAAAGAAAGGAATTTTTGGACAACTTGATTAAAAGAGGGGTTGGTTGCTATGACACATCTTGAGGCATAGGGAATTGTCAGTTATGGGGAGAATTCCTGGCTGGCGGGGGGCTTAAATTGTAGAGAGGCTTATCGTAGTGAACAAGTTTAAATGGATGAAGATTGCAGTAGCTATGCAGATATGATGAGGCTTGACCAGCGTAGCCTAGCGTGTAAAACAGTCTTCAGACTGAAGACCACGACAAAAGTATTGCTCCTCATGAAAATTTCTTTCCAAAACGACTTCTGCTGCACTTTTTACGTCGCTCTAAACGGTGGTACTGCTATGTGTCTACTGCATAATTAGGGTTCCGCACATCATTCGGCAAAAACGGAGCTCTTTCTAATATGATAACTCGTTGTCCGTCTGTCAGTATGTCTGCTGACTGTTAAGACCCCGTTTTCTCAGTAGAGGTATCAAGCTGAAATTTATGTCGTTAAGGTCTACGATCCCTTGTCGGTGTAAAACATCTACGCTTCAAATTGAATGCAATCAAAAGATGACGCCGTGTATGTCACACATAGTATTTTGATATTCGCGAACTAATCGAAGCTTACAGGATTCTTCTCGTTGTCTTAGAATCATAAAATTTGGCAGGAAGCAAGGTTTCAAAATATAAATAAAGGTAAGCAAATCTGAAAACTGGTAGTTTGTCATCTCATAAAAATATTTCTTTTGCCAGTTATTGACCGTTTGTCTGTTCGTTTGTTAAGACCCCTTTTTTCTCAGGAACGGGTAGAGGTGTCAGGTTGAAACTTATTTCAAATTCGAACGTCTACGGTCCCTCGACGGTATAAACAATTTAAGGTTTTAAATCAGTGCACTCAAAAGGCATGGCAATATGTGCAACAAATTTTTATGTGCATTCAATCACAAAAACTTATTCATGAACTATCTACACAGATATCAACCAACGGCCACTGTGGTAGCAGTGATTCTCGTCAGTTCACAGAAATTAAACGCTGTCAGGCTTGGCTGGCACCTAGATAGGTCACAGTCCGTATCTGCCTCTCGCAAGTGGGGTGCACTCAGCCCTTGTGAGGCCAACTGAGGAGCTACTTGACTGAGAGACAGCGGCGAAACTGACAAGGCAGAGAGAGAGACATTTGATGACCACGTGCCATTTCATATCCGCACCTAGTGACACCTATCCCCAGAGGACGACATGGCGGTCGGTCGGTCAGCTGGGCCTTCCCAAGTATATACATATCGGGCCTGTTGGTCTAGAGCCGCCACGGTACCTCAGTGTGTTCACCAAGGGACTGACCACGCTCTGTATATAAAAAAAACTGAGTGAAGTTTCCAACGGTGAACTCGAGAAGATATGCGCGTCCGCACAGACCGTATGAGGAAAGCTGTCGAAGGAACAGAGAGGTAGATCTAAACTTAAGTGGTAAAGCACATGATTGATACTGTGAGGCCGCGGGATCGAATCTCATTCGGACCACAAATTTTTCAGTCTTCCTTTTAACCTAACCAGAGGCAACACGTGGTTCGGATTCTACGTTAAACTTTAGGTCCCCTATCATCGTTTGGGTAACTGAGTTAGGTTGGGGACACGCAAATCGCCCAAGTGGAGTCCAATAGCAGCCCTTGTTGCTAGACATGGAGCCACACGAAATTATTAGTATTATCATTATTTGTGTCGTTATTATCATGTACATATGACTGGAATACTCTCTTACAAATTCTGAAGGTGGCGGGGGTAAAATACAGGGAGCGAAAGGCTATTTAAAATTTGTACAGAAACCAGATGGCAGTTATAAGAGTCGAGGGACATGAAAGGGAAGCAGTGGTTGGGAAGGGAGTGAGACAGGGTTGTAGTGTCTCCCCAATGTTATTCAATCTGTATATTGAGCAAGAAGTAAAGGAAACAAATAAAAAATTCGGAGTAGGTATTAAAATCCATGGAGAAGAAATAAAAACATTGAGGTTCAAATGGTTCAAATGGCTCTGAGCACTATGGGACTCAACTGCTGTGGTCATCAGTCCCCTAGAACTTAGAACTACTTAAACCTAACTAACCTAAGGACATCACACACATCCATGCCCGAGGCAGGATTCGAACCTGCGACCGTAGCAGTCGCACGGTTCCGGACTGCGCGCCTAGAACCGCGAGACCACCGCAGCCGGCAATGAGGTTCGCCGATGACATTGTAATTCTGTCAGAGACAGCAAAGTACTTGGAAGAGCAGTTGAACGGAATGGATAGTGTCTTGAAAGGAGGATATATGGTGAACATCAACAAAAGCAAAACGAGGATAATGGAATGTAGTCGAATTAAGTCGGGTGATGCTGAGGGGATTAGATTAGGAAATGAGACACTTAAGGTAGTAAAGGAGTTTTGCTATTTGGGGAGCAAAATAACTGATGACGGTCGAAGTAGAGAGGGTATAAAATGTAGACTGGCAATAGCAAGGAAAGCGTTTCTGAAGAAGAGAAATTTGTTAACATCGAGTATAGATTTAAGTGTCAGGAAGTCATTTCTGAAAGTATTTGTATGGAGTGTAGCCATGTATGGAAGTGAAACATGGACGATAAATAGTTTGGACAAGAAGTGAATAGAAGCTTTAGAAATGTGGTTCTACAGTGGCACAACTTGACTAGAAGAAGGGATCGGTTGGTAGGACATGTTCTGAGGCATCAATGGAGCACCAATTTAGTATTGGAGGGCAGCGTGGAGGGTAAAAATCGTAGAGGGAGACGAAGAGATGAATAAACTAAGCAGATTCAGAAGGATGTAGTTTGCGGTAGGTACTGGGAGATGAAGAAGCTTGCACAGGATAGAGTAGCATGGAGAGCTGCATCAAACCAGTCTCAGGACTGAAGACCACATACATCACGTACACAAATAAAGACGTTTGTGCGGTACACTCAGAGCGCGTTTCATCGTCTGGCTATTCCTAATAGGGAAAATGCCATTTCATTGCAGAGAACGTAACTCATGTTCTTAGCCATGATTATCCAGGTTCATAAGCAGTTTTTGATCACGATGCCTCATTTGATTTTCCTGCTTTCTCCAGTAGAGTTTTGAACACTGTGAAGAATGTTCGTCTATCAACACCAAGTTTTTCAGGGGTGTGGTGGTGCTATCGTGTGTTACACGTGATGTAGGACACTGGCAGCAAGTCTGCGAGGTGCAGCAGTGACTCCGCGCAGCAGGAGCGCTGCGGGCCGGCCGCTAAGTACATCTGGTGCGCTAATGCACCACCCGCGGCGCAGGCTCCACCGCGGGCACGCGCCTAACAAAGTTTGTCGCCAGCTGCGCCACCGCCGCCTCCGCCGCCGCCGCCGCCGCCGCCGCCTGGTGTAATTGCCGCCCCTGGGAGACGCGACTCACCAGAGAGGCCTACCCAGCATTGCGCGCATCTCGGCTTGTGAGTTCTCTGAGTTCAGTGCCTAATTGGCTGCAGCAACACATGTTATGCTGCAGGAATTCCGAAGAGGATTTTGAATGTGACACAGTTTGTTGCTCGAGTTTTCCCGGTGGGTCGGACTTCCATCATTTTTCTGGTGTGAGTCCTAGCTATTTATTAGGTATTTATTGCTCTGATATGTCGTAACGTCCACACGCCGATACTCAACGTGAGTCTCTTGCAAGCTTCTTAAATCATTTTACACAGTACTGTGAAGTAAACGCGCAAACGTCAGAGATAACATTGTTGGGAACAAGGACACAGTAACAGAAACTTTATCCGCCTAAGCAGGCCGGGGTGGCCGTGCGGTTCTAGGCGCTTCAGTCTGGAGCAGCGTGACAGCTACGGTTGTTGGTTCGAATCCTGCCGCGGGCATGGATGTGTGTGATGTCCTTAGGTTAGTTAGGTTTAAGTAGTTCTAAGTTCTAGGGGACTAATGACCACAGATGTTAAGTCCCATAGTGCTCAGAGCCATTTGAACCATTTATCCGTCTAAGAGTATAACAAAACGAGCGATGAGTCTTCAAATCCACAGTGCTTGCTAAGTATGTGGTTGATTATAGCCATTTTTGTCTCTGGGAAGCGACATATTCATTAGTATGTATTCTGCTGAACACAATCCGAATCTGTGTCTCAAAAGGTCCCTAGCACGTTCGATTTTTCAGTTTTTAAGGCATTTTACTGTTTAATGTTTCTATTTCGAGTTTTGACTGTTGTTTTGTTTAGACGTCTGATATATGAGTGCTAGAATATCTACAATTCATCAGTAGATGTCAGGTGTGATACGGAAACGGAAAACACAAAAAGACCAAGGTTCTCACATTCTTTCAAATACCGAAGAAGTCTAACGCTGAAAATATGTGACCTAATTCAAGTGATCTAATTTAGACATTCTATTGGAGAGATTTCCATGTACAAATATTAAACAGTACTGGGTTCTAAAATCTGAATTTGCATTTCTTGTGTGTTTTAATTCTGTCACTGTTCGCCAGCGCTGTATTTGATCCTGATGTATCTAGGAAAAATTATAGAGAAAAGCTGATCTTGTCAGTGAACTCAGAGCCCCAAAGTTAGGTAAAGCCAACTAGATGCCAAAACCTTTAAATTTGTTAACTAGTCTTATGGATAACATACGTTGGAATACCTGGCAGCGAAACGTGGGCAATATTTTCTTTGAGAAGGCAGACATGTAGTGAATTGCCTTCTAGACCAGTGGAAGGAAGAATACACTGATACTATGCTTTCGTGGTACTACAACACCATCATTGGAGGTATCAAAGATTGTTTCAATGAAGCGGATGTATATGAAATTCCTTGTGAGTTTGGCAGATGGCGTATAGGGTACAGGAACCTTGCATTGTACACCCGCCTTCCACAGTCCAATAAGTCTGCAGTAACTGAACACCGCATTTCCACTGGCCATTCCATGCTGGGCTTTGCTTTTCAGTTATCACTCATGTGAGGGGTTTGACGAGGCCCGCCACGAATTCCTGTCCTGTGTCAACCTCTTTGTCTCAGAATAGCAGTTGGAACCTACGTCGTCAATTATTAGCTGGATATATTGCTGTCTCTGTTTTCCACAACACTTTTTACTATCTACACTTCCCTCTAGTACCTTGAATTACGGGGTACTTAAGATCCTGACCACTGCCTCGTGCTACTGGGATTCGGTGATCAAGGAAGCTATGGAAATGCAATTAGCAGCCAATCTGATCAACCGACACGAGGGCTTCCAGCTCCACAAATCACAGAAACCCCTCATTTCAAGACCATACTGTGAAAATATTGTTCTAAGACTTCATTGCCTACTATTTTAACATATGCCACCCATGAAAGAAATGTAATGTCGAGTAGCTAGGGCCTCCCGTCGGGTACACCCGTCGCCTGGTGCAGGTCTTTTTTGGTAACACCACTTCGGCAACTTTTCGATGGGGGTGAGATGATGATAATGAAGACAACGCAACACCCAGTCCCTGCGCAGAGAAAATCTCCGACCCATCCTGGAATCGAACCCGGTCCCCGTAGTATGAGACTCCGTCCCGCTGACCACGTTTTTTTCTTTTTTCTTTTTCTTTTTTTTGTTTCTTTCTTTTCTTTTCTTTTTTTTTATAAAGGGATAGTGGATCGGTGGGAGCTCGGGGGGCAAAGTGGGCAGCGGTCGAAACCCGAGGCCTGGTGCTCGCATCTCGTGGTCGTGCGGTAGCGTTCTCGCTTCCCACGCCCGGGTTCCCGGGTTCGATTCCCGGCGGGGTCAGGGATTTTCTGGCTGGGTGTTGTGTGATGTCCTTAGGTTAGTTAGGTTTAAGTAGTTCTACGTTCTAGGGGACTGATGACCATAGATGTTAAGTCCCATGGTGCTCAGAGCCATTTTGAACCGAGGCCTGGCCACAGTGTCCCTTCTCACCACCATCGAGCCTGTGGGGCATAGGGAAGTGGAAGATACAGGAATATACAGAAGAGGAAGGAATTATTGTTGTTTAGTTATCTGCATTGTGTTTTTTTAATATTCACTATTATAATGAAATTATGTGGAACACATAGGCGACGGAGAAACAATATAAATTCTGGGTAAAGAAGAAGAAAAGAAAAAAGAAATAAAATCCGCGCAATATACGACGTGCTGTCCCATTCGCAGAGGTCAGAGGTAGATTCGATCATAGGCGGCTTAAATTCAGACACCGCCGCAGCGAAGGGGGGGGGGGGGAGTGGTTAGGTTGGTTCAAATGGCTCTGAGCACTATGGGACTCAACTGCTGTGGTCATAAGTACCCTAGAACTTAGAACTACTTAAACCTAACTAACCTAAGGACAGCACACAACACCCAGCCATCACGAGGCAGAGAAAATCCCTGACCCCGCCGGGAATCGAACCCGGGAACCCGGGCGTGGGAAGCGAGAACGCTTCCGCACGACCACGAGATGCGGGCGGAGTGGGTAGGTGTCCTCTGCTCCAGGCACATCCCAACTTAATGGAGGTGTAACAAAGATCCCTGGAAGACAGTTAGCAAATAATGTTCGGTAATGTGGTGTGTTTTCTAGAGCTGCATGGCCTGTTCGTAAATAGGTCCAGAAGTAGAGGCGGGATTTAGGTCCCTCATGAAAGAGATAAGCGACCGCCCACCCTTTGACCCACGTAATAGCATGACATTTGGCGGCGGGAAAATGTTTGGCGTCCGGCTATAGAAACTTTTGAGGTTCGATTGTGTCTGGTGGGACTCGTAGATAGCAGGAAATTGTTTGCCGCACGAAGCGCCAGACATCTTGCGATGAGGCGCATGTCAGATTGTGGTCAACAGTGTCCAGTTGCTGGAAAAGAAGACAAAGAGGGGAAGCCAATGTTGTGCAGTCGTTGCTTCGTGGCAAATTTCCTGTTGATGATGTTATACCACAGTGCCCGAACATCCGTAGGAAGGAAGGACTGGTGGACGGTAGTCCACACTATGGGCTACTGGATGGATGTATGTTTGGTCTCCATCACATTCCGGGGAACACGGCGCAGTAGTAGGCTAAAAAAGTCCTCAGTCCAGGATGGGAGTGTATCTGGGAGACTGGTATTTATATAACTGTAGTCGACGAAAAAGGTCGAAATATGAGACAAATGAGGCATGATATGGCCGACAGACACCGGTGGTGAGGTGAAAGCAGGCAGAAGATGTGCCCCGGCAGGTACGCTGTCTTTTCATGGTACTCATATACAAGGCCGCAGCTCGCATACGGACTTTGACGAACCCAAGGCCACCATTCCGTGGGGGCAAGGTAAGTGTCTCATAACGGACTTTAAACATGGAACCAGACGTGAGACAATAGCCAAAAGCCGCCTGAAGGTTGCGCCCAATCTCAGTCGGCAGAGGGAGAACTCGCGCGATGTGGACCAATTTTGATGCCACATAAAGATCAAGAAACTCAACGCGTTGAAGTGTGTCCTGGCGGCGCAAGAGGTTCTGGCGGACGTTGTTGCGGATGACGTGAAGCAGGCGACGGAAATTCGTTGCCGCTGTGCGTGAGACTGTGTGGGTAAAGGTAATGCCCAGGTACTGGAAAGTCCACACAATCGGCAGGGGTGCCACTTCACCTTCCCGGAGGCCTTGTCCAGTGTGCATTGCAGAAGATTTGGCGACATTCAGGGCGCTGCCAGTGGTAGCCCCATAATGGGTAATCAGTTCGAGGACTGCTCAAATCTCATAGCTGGAGTGAATGAGGAGGAGGAGGTAATCAGCGTATGCCCGACGGCGAAGAATGTGTTGGCGTAGGGTGAGGCCAGAGATCTTGGTTGTCAAGCCGCCAATGAGGGGCTTAAAGACAATGGCATACAGGAGGGTAGAGAGGGGCACCCTTGCCGTATGGAATGGCAGATGGGTACCGGCCCTGCTAAACGTTCATTGACTTGGACGCGTGAACCGGCACTGTTGTAAAGACGCCGGAGGACGTCGAGGAACGGTGGGGGGATGCCCATTTGGGCCACCACCGAAACAGGAAACGATGGCGTATTTTATCGAAGGCGCTGTAGAATATATAGTGAGGACCGCTGCACGGAGTCTGCAGGCCGCCACCATCGGAATTAAGTCGCGGCATTCCCCTGTGGCAATCTGTCTGTTAACCTGTCCACCAGGCGTCGTTTGCTCTGGGGAGAGGATATGAGGGAGTATTGTTCGGAGCCGCATTGCCAGCAAGCGAGCGAAAATCTTGTCATCAGCATTGAGTGGGGTGAACGGTCTGTAACTCGTGACCATCGAACCACGAGCTGGTTAGTGGACCGGAATGATGACGTCTTTAGCAAAGGCGGGTGGGATTACTTGGTCATATGTCATCAGTTCTTGATACATAGTCGTCCAGCAAGTGCCATGAGTTCCCGGAAGGTACGGTGAAACTTAATCGGTAAGCGGACAATGCCTGGCGACCTGTTGGCTACACCCTTGTCGATTGCGTTGTCGACTTCGTCTCGCGTGACCGCCACTGTCAAAGCATCCGCCTCCGTGTGGGGGAGGGTGTGCATGACGTAATGCAAAATGGAGTCGTCTGCTTCAGTACCAGCATCTTGTTCACTATAAGTACGACGTTTGTGTTCGATGAATGCGTGGATGATGTCATTCTGATTGCTCACCTGTGTGCCATGAGGCTTGGTCAAAGTGTTGATGATCTTTCGACGACGCCATCGTTCATCGGACACTATATGATGCATGATGGAATTTTGAAACCCGCGTGATCGTGGCGCCACCCATTGCAATTTCCGGCGTGCCTGTGCAATTATCCTCGCCTAAGTTCTTTGCCCTTCCAACTGATTGGGGTTGGCGGCTGAGTGTCTAGAAAAGAAGTTAAAAGTGTTGCGATGCCAGTCGGCCTTTTTTTTCCCGTATCGCATCAGTGTCCTCCGGATTTCTAGTTTGGCACAGTTCATTCACCATGTCTATGTCGAGCGGTAGAGAGGAAGGCGTCACTCGCAGGCTGTCCTCTTCTCAGTGACTTGTTGGCGACATGCCAAGTCATGCAGATGAGAAGAATTTGGTTTCCATTGCACACGGCTATGCCATACAGATTTTGGCGGAAGGAGGGACGTACAGATGTAAGCGCAATGGTCGGAAAAAGGCCAGCGTTCGGCCTCCCAGATAGAAGATATAAGAGTTTGGGAGGCACATATCTTGTCTAGACGGCTTGCGGAATGACCGGTACGAAAGGTATGGCCAGAATGGTCGCCGTGTTGAAGTTCCCAGGCATCGTGAAGCAGGAGGTCCCGCACCAATATACGTAGTTCCTGGCATGTAGTATTGTGTGGAATCTGATCTTTGGGGGACAGAACGCAGTTAAAATCACCTCCTAGTAGGTAGTGGTCATATCGCCCTAAAAACAGGTGTGGGATTGCCTCGGAATAAAACTGGGCCCTTTCATGTCATTGGTGAGTGCCTGAAGCAGCGTGTCCCCATGGCACTGAGTGCAATGCCCGGAGCTGATGAACGGAAGGCGACGTCGGTCACAGAAATCCCGTGGCGGACATAGATGGCCACTCAGCGGCCCATAGGGTCACTCACTCATTGATATTCGGGAGACTGGCCAAGTGAACTTCCTGCAGAAGGACGAAATCAATATCAGAAGCCCAGAACATCTCCTGCATAAGGTGGAATTTCAGCCTGGAACGGATATTGTTGGTGTTGATGGTTGCTATCCGGTAGGCCTGCTGGCGGACTGCTGGAGGGTGGTCCACTCTGGCTTCACCGCAAGGGCGTGGGCGTCCAGTGGAACGTTATCCCTCTCACCTGCAGGGGATTCTGGGAAGAGTATGATTAGTGGTTCGACCCCGAAGGCGCAGGGTCCCGTAACGGGTCCTGCTCCTCGACCTCCTCCTCGTGCAACGCCGTGGAAGCAGGCACTGATGTATCGTCTATTTTGCCTGCAGCTAATGATGTAAAGCATTAGTTCAGCGTCCGCATGGGGCGTCGTGGAGACGGGAGCAGGCACATCGGTGGATGTCTCCGCGCTCGTAACTGAGTCGGCAGTAGCGAGCGGGTTCTGGGGCTTTGTGCTGGTCGACGGTTGCGTCGTCCTCCACTTGCAGCGTCTCTTCTTGGCCGGAGACGGTGTGGCGCCTTCTGTTACGAAGTTTGGAGTACGGTGTTTCCTTATGCGACCCCCCATGTCCGACGACGGAAGAGAGTCGCTTCGCTCTCGCAGGAAGGTCGCTGTAGGAACGATGAGAGAGTCGACCTCCATCATGTTGCCGAGGTCAGGGTCAGCGCCGGTTGCGTCGGAATCGTCGGAGCGGCGTCGATGGCCGGCCGAGGTGGCGGGCAGTCCGAGGCGCTCTCCGTCGGTGTCTGGTCGGGCTCGTTTGTGGTGTTGTTTTTGGGGTCTGGGCGGCGTTGCGAAGCGGTAGGAGAAGCTAGAGCAGCGGCGTAGGTCACCGGTAGCACCCTACCATAGGTTGTGACGTGGGTGGTCCTGCGGCACCTGGAAGTGGCGTAATGCGCCGTTGTATGTGTTCGGATCTAAGGTGGCCTTCTTTGCCGCACCCGAACAGGTCCGAGGCTGGCCGTCGCATGTAATTATTGCACGGTATCCGCCGACCTGTAAGTAAGACGGCACGTGGCTTCGGAGATCGATGGTGACCTGTCGGGCGCTGTTTAGGACAGGATATGTCCGAAATATGTGTCCATTCCCGGCCGGCCGAAGTGGCCGTGCGGTTAAAGGCGCTGCAGTCTGGAACCGCAAGACCGCTACGGTCGCAGGTTCGAATCCTGCCTCGGGCATGGATGTTTGTGATGTCCTTAGGTTAGTTAGGTTTAACTAGTTTTCTAGGGGACTAATGACCTCAGCAGTTGAGTCCCTTAGTGCTCAGAGCCATTTGAACCATTTTTTTTTTGTCCACTTCTCCTTAGTATGGCCGTGGACTGTGCCGTATGGTCGGAGTGTCACGACGACTTTCTCAGCAAGAAATTCGAATGGCAATAAAAAAATGCATATCGTGCTCATACCAAACGTGTGGTTCCTGAAGAGGGGCAGCAGCCTCTTCAGTTGTTGCAGGGGCAACAGTCTGGATGATTGACTGATCTGGCCTTGCAACACTAACCAAAACGGCCTTGCTGTGCTGGTACTGCGAACGGCTGAAAGCAAGGGGAAACTACAGCCGTAATTTTTCCCTACGGCATGCAGCTTTACTGTATGGTTAATTGATGATTGTGTCCTCTTGGGTAACATATTCCGGAGGTAAAATAGTCCCCCATTCGTATCTCCGGGCGGGGAATACTCAAGAGGACGTCGTTATCAGGAGAAAGAAAACTGGCGTTCTAAGGATCAGAGCTTGGAATGTCAGATCCCTTAATCGGGCAGGTAGGTTAGAAAATTTAAAAATGGAAATGGATAGGTTGAAGTTAGATATAGTGGGAATTAGTGAAGTTCGGTGGCAGGAGGAACAAGACTTTTGGTCAGGTGAATACAGGGTTATAAATACAAAATCAAATAGCGGTAATGCAGGAATAGGTTTAATAATGAATAAAAAAAAAATAGGGATGCGGGTAAGCTACTACCAACAGCATAGTGAACGCATTATTGTGGCCAAGATAGACACGAAGCCCATGCCTACAACAGTAGTACAAGTTTATAAGCCAACTAGCTCTGCAGATGATGAAGAAATTGATGAAACGTATGATGAGATAAAAGAAGTTATTCAGGTAGTGAAGGGAGACGAAAATTTAATAGTCATGGGTGACTGGAATTCGAGAGTAGGAAAAGGGAGAGAAGGAAACATAGTGGGTGAATATGGATTGGGGGAGAGAAATGGAAAGAGGACGCCGCCTGGTAGAATTTTGCACAGAGCGTAACTTAATCATAGCTAACACTTGGTTCAAGAATCATAAAAGAAGGTTGTATTCATGGAAGAATCCTGGAGATACTAATAGGTATTAGATAGATTATATAATGGTGAGACAGAGATTTAGGAACCAGGTTTTAAATTGTAAGACATTTCCAGGGGCAGATATGGACTCTGACCACAATCTATTGGTTATGAACTGTAGATTAAAACTGAAGAAAGTACAAAAAGGTGGGAATTTAAAGAGATGGGACCTGGATAAACTGACTAAACCAGAGGTTGTACAGAGTTTCCCGGAGAGCATAATGGAACCATTGACAGGAATGGGGGAAAGAAATACATTAGAAGAAGAATGGGTAGCTTTGAGGAATAAAATAGTGAATTCAACAGAGGATCAAGTAGGTAAAAAGACGAGGGCTGGTAGAAATCCTTGGGTAACAGAAGAACTATTGAATTTAATTGACGAAAGAAGAAAATGTAAAAATTCAATAAATGAAGCAGGCAAAAGGGAATACAAACGTCTCAAAAATGAGATCGACAGGAAGTGCAAAATGGCTAAGCAGGGATGGCTAGAGGACAAATGTAAGGATGTAGAGGCCTATCTCAATAGGGGTAAGATAGATACTGCCTACAGGAAAATTAAAGAGACCTTTGGAGAAAGCAGAGCCACTTGTATTAATATCAAAAGCTCAGATGGAAACTCAATTCTAAGTAAAGAAGGGATAGCAGAAAGGTGGAAGGAGTATATAGAGGGTCTATACAAGGGCGATGAACTTGAGGACAATATTATGGAAATGGAAGAGGATGTAGATGAATATGAAATGGGAGATACGATACTGCGTGAAGAGTTTGACAGAGCACTGAAAGACCTGAGTCGAAACAAGGCCCTTGGAGTAGACAACATTCCATTGGAACTACTGACGGCCTTGGGAGAGCCAGTCCTGACAAAACTCTACCATCTGGTGAGCAAGATGTATGAGACAGGCGAAATAACCACAGACTTCAAGAAGAATATAATAAATCCAATCCCAAAAAAGCAGGTGTTGACAGATGTGAAAATTACCGAACCATCAGTTTAATAAGTCACAGCTGCAAAATACTAACGCGAATTCTTTACAGACGAATGGAAAAACTGGTAGAAGCCGACCTCGGCAAAGATCAGTTTGCATTCCGCAGAAATGTTGGAACACGTGAGGCAATACTGACCCTACGACTTATCTTAGAAAATAGATGAAGGAAAGGCAAACCTACATTTCTAGCATTTGTAGACTTAGAGAAAGCTTTTGACAATGTTGACTGGAATACTCTCTTTCAAATTCTAAAGGTGGCAGGGGTAAAATACAGGTTGCTATTTACAATTTGTACAGAAACCAGATGGCAGTTATAAGAGTCGAGAGACATGAAAGGGAAGCAGCGGTTGGGAAGGGAGTGACACAGGGTTGTAGCCTCTCCCCGATGTTATTCAATCGATATATTGAGCAAGCAATGAAGGAAACAAAAGAAAAATTCGGAGTAGGTATTAAAGTCCATGGAGAAGGAATAAAATCTTTGAGGTTCGCCGATGACATTGTAATTCTGTCAGAGACAGACTTGGAAGAGCAGTTGAACGGAATGGACAGTGCCTTGAAAGGAGGATATAAGATGAACATCAACAAAAGCAAAACGAGGATAATGGAATGTAGTCGAATTAAGTCGGGAGATGCTGAGGGAATTAGATTAGGAAATGAGATACTTAAGGTAATAAAGGAGTTTTGCTATTTGGGGAGCAAAATAACTGATGATGATCGAAGTAGAGAGGATATAAAATGTATACTGGCAATGGCAAGGAAAGCGATTCCGAAGAAGAGAAATTTGTTAACATCGAGTATAGATTTAAGTGTCAGGAAGTCGTTTCTGAAAGTATTTGTATGGAGTGTAGCCATGTATGGAAGTGAAACGTGGACGATAAATAGTTTGGACAAGAAGAGAATAGAAGCCTTCGAAATGTGGTGATACAGAAGAATGCTGAAGATTAGATGGGTAGATCACATAACTAATGAGGAGGGATTGACTAGAATTGGGGAGAAGAGGAGTTTGTGGCACAACTTGACAAGAAGAAGGGACCAGTTGGTAGGACATGTTCTGAGGCATCAAGGGATCACAAATTTAGCATTGGAGGGCAGCATGGCGGGTAAAAATCGTAGACGGAGACCAAGAGATGAATACATTAACCAGATTCAGAAGGATGTAGGTTGCAGTAAGTACTGGGAGATGAAGAAGCTTGCACAGGATAGAGTAGCATGGAGAGCTGCATCAAACCAGTCTCAGGACTGAAGACAACAACAACAACAACCTAGGCCCGGGTGGCAGACGGTTACCTCCCCTACATTGCCATCAGCATGACAGAAGCATAGCCCCTGTCTGGAGGATGCGCATGCACGTCGCGTCGTTAGTGATTTTAACATAGACAGTGGTGCTCACGATCGACAAATGTATGCCGGTAATATCGGTCGCCGGGATTATCCTCTCACAGAAAACGCTCCATCTGGAGTGCTTTGGGTCGGGCATAATCGTTGCAGAAAGTAAGTCGGAGTGTAGATTTACGGTAACGGTTCGCCATGGATTGTATACGTAACGCAACGGCCGTCAGAATGTAAACAAGGCGAGCCCACTCTACGCACGAGGTAAACACGGACGCGTCCGCTCTGTTGCCCTGTCAAAGGCAGATTGACCACTCCGCTATCACAATCGGCTATAATAATCAACCACATACTTCGTAAATACTGTAGATTCGCAGTTTTTGCTGTTACTTTGTTACAAACGTAGGCGCGTACAGAGTTGTATCTAACAATGACGAAATTTTTTTCCAAGTGCTATCTCGGACATATTCGCGTTTAATCCACGGTTTTGTGATTTAAGGCTGGTCCCGGCTGAGGTCCGAGTCCTCCTACGGGCATAGTTGTGTGTGTTTGTCCTTAGGATAATTTAAGTTAAGTAGTGTGTAAGCTTAGGGACTGATAACCTTAGCAGTTAAGTCCCGTAAGATTTCACACACATTTGAACACTTTTTTCTGTGATTTAAAAATATTGGAAGCCACTAACCTGGGGAATGTCTGCAAGGTTAACAGCCTATATATCGGAACAAAGAATCATAACACTCCGGATGCACGCCAGAAGGATGATGGATTATGACACAGTTTCTTTGGGCACTATAGTGCAAATACCTATACGGTCACCCTCTATAAATGTTTTCAATCTTGCTTGTTTGTTAGATTCCGTTCTGTTGTTACGTACAACTGGGATTCCCGACACTTCTTGTAAATGGCGATAACACATAAAATATTCCTAAGTAGACAATCAGTGCAGCCGCGCAAGCCAGTGTGGCCGAGCGGTTAGAGACGCCGTGTCACTGATTGCGTGGCCCCTCACGACGGAGATTCGAGTCCTCCCTTGGGCATCGGTGTGTGTGTTGTTCTTAGCATAAGTTAGTTTAGGTAGTGTGTAAGTCTAGGGACCGATGACATCAGCAGTTTGATCCCATAGGAATTCAAACACACATTTGGACATTTTGAACAATCAGTGCAGTAGGAGAGCGGTATTGGGTAACTGGGACGAAATCACCTATCTCACATTGATGGCAAATCTCCTGTCTCCGCGTTCTTTGATGAGGCTTGCACATCCAACAACTTACTCCTGGTGTCGCCGTCCATCGACGACTTCCATAGAAGCTCACAACAGCAGCAGTTGAACAGTTGACAAGCACTGCCAGTTCTGAAATAATCGTACCCTGGTGGGGAGGCATAACAATCTACCCTTTTTCGCCGTCCATCGACGACTTCCATAGAGGCTCATAATAGCAGCAGTTGAACAGCTGACCAGCACTGCCAGTTCTGAAATAATCGTTCCCAGGTGAGGAGGCATAACAATCTACTCTTTGTCGCCGTCCATCGACGACATCCATAGAGGCTCACAACAGCAGCAGTTGAACAGCTGAACAGCACTGCCAGTTCTGAAATAATCGTTCCCAGGTGTGGAGGCATAACAATCTGCCATTTGTCAAAGTCACTGGATTTCTCCAACTGCGACACTATAACGATTCCTCTTCCATCCAGATAACCATTACTCACAGCGTCTTTACATTATGAACCAAACGGTTTTGGCTCTGGATGTAGACTTCTGATTGTGTTTTCTTTTGAGCATTTACATAAATCTGCAGTTGCGAATGGCCCTAACAATTCAGCATGTGCGGCCACGCTGCTGGATTTTCCCGCCGACCATCCATATCTTCCTATTTGTGGGCGCCTTTGTCTTCGTAGAATTTGCAGGTAGTGCGTTGGAAGTGTTCCTTTAGTACTGGGACACAAGCCATCTGGTACACCATGTCCACTGGGAAGTCTCGAGTGACGAACAACGGCGGATGCAGCACCTTGTTGTAAGTGGCGTCGGAGTGCGGTGGTGAGGTAAGGCTGTGGTTCATCGCCAGGTGCAATGCGACAAGGTGTCTTGTAGCTCTGCGGTGCAATCCAAGATGTGCTCGCGCTACGTCAGACATTTGTCGAGCGTGCACGCGAAGTTAACATGCGGGTTCGTTCCATAGAACAGCGCTGCCGTTGATGTAGGTTTGCAGGAAGTCCATAGCCATGGGCGACGTGCGGTAAACAGGTATGAACATCTACATTTATACTCTACAAACCACTGTGAAGTGAGCGACAGCTGGCATCTACCACTCTACCAGTTATTAGGGATTCCTCCCATTCCATTGAGATATGGAGCGCAGGGTCCGCCCCCGGTAGCTGAATGGTCAACGTGACGGATTGTCACTCCTCTTGGCCCGGGTTCGATTCCCGGCTGGGTGGGGGAATTTTCCCCGTCCAGGGACTGGGTGTTGTGCTGTCCTCATCATTATCCTATCATCCTCATCGACTGCAGGTCGCCGAAGTGGCGTCAAATTGAATGACCGGCACCCGGCGAACGGCCTGCCCGGCGGGGGGCCCTAGCCATACGATTAAAGATAAAAGATCGAGCGGAGGGAGAATGATAGGGGAGAATGATTGCTTAATTGACCCTCCGTGTGCTGTAATCAATCTATTCTTATCCTCACGCTGGCCATGTGAGGTAAATATTTAAAGCCGGTTCTTGAAACTTTGTGAGTAGGATTCCTCGGGATGGTTTACGTCTGTCTTCAAGAGTGAGCGAGTTAAGTTTCTTAAGCATCTCTGTGACACCCTCTCACGGTCAAACAAACCTGTTACCATTCCCGCTGTCCTTCTCTGTATACTTTCAGTATCCCCTGTTAGTCCTATTAAGTACGGGTCCTACACTCTTGAGCAATATTCCCCAGTGAGTCTCATGGGCGATTTATAAGCAATCTCCTTTGTTAACCGATATTACATCCGACCAAAGTTCAGAATACGATCTTAAAAGGTGGATCCTTTCGTAAAATGGCGGAAAATAGTTACATGTTACTTATAATTAAGAATGATTTGAAAATAACATGAAATACAGATGTTCCAAATGTTCTTCAGAATGACGCTTAACCGAAATTAGCAAACCGCATTACAGCCTACGATGGACCATGTTCACATTTATTACGCCGATTGCTTTTTCCCAGTATTCTAACAGTAAGCCTGTTTTACCCACTACTGAACTTACGTCATCATTCCGTTTCATATCCCTACAAAGTGTTACACAAGGTATTTGTAGAATTGTAGAACAACATGGTTGTGGAGAGAAGCAGCGATTAGTATGATTAATCAATAATTCAAGAACAGTTTTAATCGCATTTATTACTGTTATAATACCGCCAACCGGTTTCTATCCTGCCGTTATGTAGACAGGAGTGACACCACCAGCAGCCGACCAATGGTGTAAACGCCCAGAAGATGACCACTACATCGGGTTGAAACCGGTTGGCGGTATTATAACAATAACAAATGCGATTAAGATGTTCTTGAATTATTGGTATTTGTAGGAGTTGGCTGATTCCAACGGTGGCTCATCTATATTATTGTTATCGATACTACAAGCGCACAGTTTTATATTTCTGAACACTTAAAGTAAACTGCCAATCTTTGAACTACTTTAAAATCATTTCAAGAATGGACTGAATGATTATCCATATTTCTTCACAGTACTTATCAATAAGATAACTGCATTGTCTACAAAAAAGTCTAAGGCTATTATTCGTATTGTCCGTTGAGTCATTAATATACAACACGAACATGAAGGGTCCCAAAAAACTTCCCTGTTACTTTTATATCTGACAATGATCCTCCTTCCAAAATCACATGCTGCGTGCTCCCTACCGAAAAAATCCTCAGTCCAGCCACAAACTTCTCTTGATACCCCATACGATTATACTTCTGACCCCATGAGTAGATGTGGTACTCAGTCAAACGATTTTCCGAAATCAAGAAATACTGCATCTACCTGACCAGCTTTGTCCAAAGTTTTCAGTATTTCATGTGAGAAAAGAGCAAGTAGGATTTTGCAAGATGGATGTTTTTTAAATCCGTGCTGGTTTTCGTGGAGGAGGTCAATATATTCAATATACGTCATCATGTTTGAGCTCAGAGTACGTTGTAAGATTCTACAACAAATCGGTGTCAAGGGTATTGGACGGCATGTTTGTGGATCACTTCTCGTAAATGGGCGAGACGTGTGCATTCTTCTAACTACTGGTCACAGTTTCTTGTTCGAGGGATCTATGATTATAGTTGGAAGAGGAGCTAACTGCAGCAATAAATTCAGTATATAATCCCACAGGCATTCCATCGAGATGTTGAGCTTTGTTCAGTTATAACGATTTCAGATTTTTCCCATCACCACTGACAATGTTAATTCACTCATCTTTTCAGTGTGACGAGGGGCTAAACAGTGGTAAGTCTCTCGGTTTTTCCTTTGTGAAGGAGGATGTGAAAACGCAGTTGAACATTTCAGTTTTTGATTTGCTACCTTCAATCTCAGTTTCTGCCACATTCACGAGTGACTGTACCGTGTCTTGGTGGCATTGAGACTGAGCCTCCACTTGACAACCCAGGCGGTGACGTCATCGCAGGAGAACTGGTGCCGTCGTAGCACGTCCTGTGACGATACGCTGCGCGTGACGATTGCTTTTTCATCAGCGTACGACGCTAGCTCTACGTAATCAATATGATTACTCGTCAGCTTTTCCTCCACTCAGCCGTCTGCCTCGGTAGCTGTGCGGACAGCGCTCCAGGATGCTAACCGAAGAGGTTCGGGTTCGATTCTCGGCCAGGTGGAGATTTGCTTCACTCGGGGACTGGATACTGTGTCGCACTAACTTTCGTACCGTCGTAACTGACCAAAAAATCGGCTCTAACCCGCTGCCTTCTCGACGCTCCATTACTCAGATAGCTGAATGGGCATGACTCGATTCGAAAACCAAAAAAACTGAAAAATAACTTCTCTTGCCGCATCTGTTTCTTGCAACAACAATAGATGACATTTAGTCTCGCGGTGGCCAACGGTCAGATAGAATTTTGAGTCGTCAACAGATATAACCAGAAATTATTCCACTGCTCGCCGGGCTTCTCTGAAAAGGGAGACGAATAAAAGTTCTTCTCTTCTAATGTTCCTTTGTCCCGCATCCGCACAGGGTCAGCATCGTTATGAACCAATGAGTTAAAACAAAACACGAGCTACAGTGCTCCTTGCGGCAAACGACGTTAACTCGGCCGCCATTAAGACGAGCCCAACCATTTACAATCAGACTCATCTGTTCCCGGTCCTGATTAAGTCTAGAGACACCGACGTTGTGTTTTGCAGTCCTCAGAGTGGTTTGATGCAGCTCTCCAAGCTACTCTGTCCTGTGCAAGCTTCTTCATCTCCCAGTACCTACTGCAATCTATATCCTTCTGAATCTGCTTAATGTATTCATCTCTTGGTCTCCCTCTACGATTTTTACCCTCCACTCTGCCCTCCAATAAGTAAATTTGTCATCCCTTGATGCCTCAGAATATGCCCTAGCAACCGATCCCTTCTTCTAGTCAAATTGTTGTGCAGTGCAATTATTATAATAATCTTGTACCTAGTAAACTTGTTGCGACAAAAAGAACAATATTACAGTCAGAGTCTTGTTTTGCTGATTTGAAAAAAAGGCTGTGTGCTATATGCCAATTTCTGATATGTTAAAAAGTGAAAACTTAACGGATCTGCTTAAGCAGTTTTTCAAACTTCAAGCTGGTTGTTAATTTTCACAGTATTCTCAGAGAATAACGAAATGGATTCGGACCCTAAATTTTTATTCTCTTAAAGTGTACGGCTACTTGCGGTTGGTTATCTCACCCAAGAACACTTCACTGCAGTTACTGAGCTTTATTTATGACCAGTGACCATCCTACGCATTACAGAAATGGAATTTGGAAAGAAAGCGCTTTGTGGGTAACATTATTTGGAACATGAAGCAAAATCTTATCTGCAAAATAAAACATATACGTTAAGCTAAATATTTTGAAGAGACATGCAAAGTTGCATGTCAACTATTTACTAAGCTCATTTTATTTAAAGGCCATTGGAAAAATTACAAAAATAAAATGTCAATGAAAACTCTATAATAATGAAATACCAGTAGAAACATTGTACAAATGAAATGTCAGTAACACATTCTAGAAGTGAAATGGGAATAAATTATTTTATTGTTTTGTAAGTTATCACTACTATTATTGAACTACTGATATTAATTACCTGTAAAAACATAAATTTTCAAAACTATTCTCGTTCGTGATGGACAGGTTTTAGAGGACATGGTAGTATGCTTAAAATACAAACAAAAATACAGAATTTCTGCGAAAGGCATTATCTCAGTTAGCTAAACATAACGCATTTCGAAATGTAATACATAATCTTCATTCACTTTGCGAGCATCAGATCTTCATTCTAAGTAGACCAACATATGTTGAGTCGTCTTGCAGCTTTATCTGCATCGAAAAGTCAATGAACACTTCGGTCGGAACATTTATTTTTGCTGACTGGATGTTACCTGTTTTGTTTCGTTTTTTTTTTTTTTTTTTTGAGAAAATGTAAAGGTACCACGGGCTATCTTAAGTGTGTTAAAGGTAATTTGAAGGGGACGTGACAAAGCAGAGAACGCCCTTGACTTCAGAAAAAATCGCAGATGGTAATTCAATTTGCTTCACACATGGCGAACTTATAGCTGATCAATGACATTTAAACTCGTTGCTATAAACTGAGTCGGAATGGTTAATTTAAGGGATAACGGGATGCCCCTTCAAGCCGCTACGTTTTTAACTTCCCGAACGGAATGTGTGCACCTCAGTTGTCTATGTCTAGTGTTATTTTATGTCAAAGTGAGTGAAAGTTTTCTAAATGTTTCCGAATCGTGTAACTGAAGCGAAGCTTGGGTACCAGCCCTATATTCACCAAGTGAGGTGAGGGAAACCGCCGTAAAACGACGTCCTGGATGGCCGACGCACCGACACACAGCCGTTTAATGTGCTGGGTGAGACGAAGAAACGGTATCCTGAGTTAACGAATTTCTCTGCTTCCAGTGAAGAAATGTATTTGGTGTGTGGAAAAAGGACGTAGAAGTGCCGTCCAGTTGAATGAAATTGTTAAAATATGATAATATATCTGTGCTGATATTATTGTATAATAATTTAGTGTACCAAACTTCATAATTCCTACAGATATATAGATGTAGATTTCATTTCTTAACTGCGCTATATCATTTATATTTACCAAATCCTTCGACTTCTCATCCCTGATCTACGTACTTTCTCAGTTGCTTGAACATGACAATAGGGATATTGTTGTCTGTTATTTGCCTTTAATGCTGTGCCGAAAGCTTTCACGCTCATCGTAGTTACATTTCTAATCGTAACTTTTGATGCCATTTTTCTTTTCGTTCAACTGTAAATGCAATAAGCATTTACACTAACTTCAGTCTACTATAGTTATTTCACAAACATTGTAAAAGGACAACAGAATTTCGGAACCGGTAACTGAGTTTCCTATTCAGCGACGTCCTGATGAACTATATGTAGTACTCCATTTGCAATAATATTCTGTGTATATTGCCGTCACCTTCTCTGTACTAAGTAAAGATCTCATCTTGATTAGATTTAGGTTTCGGCATTTAAATCATCTAAAATTTTAGAGTTGTTTTGTTCATTTGCATTTTGGAGTGTGCACATCCAGGTGCGTCAGCTTTTTAATTTTTTGCCACGTTCCTGTTCAGTTACAAAAAATGAGAGAAATATAATGAGACATTTTTTTACACACGTGCACACGCACACAGCAGTCACCGCTACAAACAAATGGAAAAAAAAGAGTGAAGCACTCCAATGTTCTACTTGCAGGATAATGACCACAATTGTCGCCGCAGGTTCTCATTACTTCTGGCACATGTGTGGCGAGGAACATGCAGGAATATAAATCTGTAAAATTTGTGTTAAGCAACGTCGAAATTACATTCCTCTCTTTAAAAAAGAGTTACGCGATTCGTGGGATTTTTAAAGAGGACTGCACAAGTGATCACATATACACATATGAATATTTACGTTTATTGAATCTACACGCAGTCGTTTAACAAAGGATTGCATAATATTTTCTCTAGTGGCAGTAAATGTAGCGTAGAAACCCAGAACGACGGAATAGTTACATTATGACTGGTAAAATAGATATTCATTGTGTCTCAAAATACGAGAAATGATCGTGCAAGATGGAATCCAGTTGTTCTAAAGGCCACCGAACTTTAGTTTTAGATTTTAAGAAATCTAACAATGTTGAGTGTTAGTAGAACGTAATAATGCCAAAACAAAAAGTGAAGACTATTCGCTAATCCAATGATCATTTTTCAACTCTCAGTGAAAGTCTCAACATTTCTGAAAGTTTATCACTAGATGTAAGAAGTAAAACAATCTGCAGCTTGAACACATTGCCGTATATTTATAGCGGGGCTCGTATTATAAGTCAAAACGAATTCTATCAATAAATGCTAAATTAATGAAAGATTTAATTTTATAGAAAATTTAATCCCTGCAGTAAATTTTTCATATTTCCACAGATAAATCGAAGTTAGAAATAGTTCAAACCATCCAGTCCGAAGGACGTTTTCTGGAGGTTTCCCTTGATCATCAGACGAATACTAGAACTGTAAATCCCATCGGACGAAGTTCTACGTCAGCCAACCCTGCTCTCAGTCGATGACACACTGAGAATTAAAATGTGAAATAATTAACGCTTTCTCGACATGATAAATCTGTTCTGAAGCTCAAAAAAGAGATTTTTTGTTCGCTTAGCTACTTAAAACATTTCTGGCTAGATGATTCCTGCCAATACATGTTAGCGTACAAAATATTTGCTTCTGTAACAATACTACGAATTCGTGTCTCTGGAATACTGATTAGCTGAGACTCTATCTCAGGGATTGTTATTGATCATGGATATTAAATTGTACTCCTGGTTAGCTGCAGTGAATGATAATGAGCTACGATCAGCTCATATATGTGTACCTTCTAAAGTGGCCAGATGATGAGTAGAATAGGTTATCGTTTACCTTTGCAGCCACACGACTAATTAAGTCAGTAGAAATGAATGTTTTAGACTGCTAAGTCGAATTGACAAATGACGAAAACAGACAATGGCTTTACAGCATACTTTCGAGACTTAAATAATGTGAAAAAGGAGGTCTTTACGTTATCAGAAAATCAATGTAAATAAGACTTGAGAGTGACTAAATCGTTGTAGTGATACACGAAAGCTCGATGGAGACAGAATACATAGCCATATGGAATATTAGTTTGTGAAGAATTTTTCCTTGCTGCGGTGCTACTTTTCAATTTCCGGAGGAATTTCGTAGTCAGTATATAAATAACGGACCTTCGATATTTTTCGAATGTTTCTCAGCCTTTTTTCTTTATAATGTTAGTTATAGGCTTGAAGCATTTACACCTTGATTTTATTTATTGGAAATTTAGGGCACGAACTGTCTAAGATCTGTGATTAATATCATCTAAAAACAGAAGTATAGAGGGTGATTCATCTGAAACTCCCGATTCGCTTTCCGCAGCCCGCACTATGTATATATTAAGAACAGTATACAGACAAGTAACAGCTAAGCAGTCAGCGTAAGTACCTTCTCAGAGTTTTCGGTAACCGTTAGTTTTACAAACCCTCGTCGACAGTTTTGTAAAGGCCTCGACGCTACTCCTCTGGAGGCCGAGTTTCCACTCCTGTTACGGAAGGCCGGGTTCCTAAGTTCCTGCAACGGCTTCTAGTGCAGTACATCGGTAAGCCAATTTCTCCCTGCCGCTATTACACAGCTATGCCAAAGGGTCAGGAAAAGGATAGGAGAATGTAGGTTCTACAACACTCCAACAAATTAGTACTTAACAGAGTCACATAAATGAGTTAAAAATGTTTACTTATCTTTCTGATTTGTCGGATAATGAAGTCTGCAACACTGCATCTAATGCAACACAAAAAAGGCCCTCAATGCTTAAGTGCAAATAATCGTAGGTTAACTTCACAGTATATAGCCAATGCAAGTTACACTTCTGTTCATTTCCAAGAGTTCACTAAACGACGTTCCCTGTCTAAGCCCAGGACGATGATCTATATCCAAGTGACGAGAGCAGTCAGCAGTTAGCAAACTGGATCGTATTGTAAAATTTACAAGTGAGGATTGCCCAAGAGAAAGATGGTATTTTTGTCTCATGATATACCTTGGCTTCTTGGTATTTGCAGAGGTTAAGCTATGAAGACGGGGTTGTGAACCATGTTTGGGTAGGTGAATTGGTAGAGCACTTGCCCGCGAAAGGCAAAAGATCCGAGTTCGAGTCTCGGTATTGCACGCTATTTTAATGTGGTAGGAAGTTTCATGTCAATGCACACTCCACTGAAAAGTGAAAATTTCATTCTGGAAGATATATCTTACTTCCACCGTAATTGACTAATGACCTCAGCAGTTGAGTCCCATAGTGCTCAGAGCCATTTTTCCACCGTAATTATCCAAGTGCGCCCAAACTTTCAATGTGGAATTTGCAGTGTAGTCAAACAGTTTTGGGTTGCCAGCGATGTGGAAGTCGTAGGATGCTCTTAGCAGTGCCAGTTGTGTTGACTGTTCGAGCGACGCGGTCTGTTGCCCGACGAATTTGTAACAATTCTGAAGCGAATTCCTTGAAGTGTTTCCTTCAGTTTATAAATCGAGTCGAACTCACGAGGACGTAAGTCAGGAGAGTGCAATAGGTGGTATAGAACTTAGCAGCCCCATCAATCTAACAAATCAGTAACAGCTTGCACTGTACGTGCTTCAGTATTGTCCTGCACAATCATGAGCCTGCAGAAAGTGTCATCACTTCTGCCTCTAAGTTGGTCGTAGGTTGTGTTCCCAAAATGAACAGCATAGAGATAGAAGTGATGACACTTTCTGCAGGACCTGACAATCATTTTGCAGAACAATCCTCAAGCACGTACAGTGCAAGCTGTTACTGATTTGTTTGACTGATGGGGCTGCTAAGTGCTATACCACCTACTGCACCCTCCTGACTTAAGCCCTCATAAGTTCAACTCGATTTCTAAACTGAAGGAAACACTTCACGGCATTCGCTTCAGAATTGCTAAAAATTCGTCGAGCAACAGACAGCGCCGCTCGAACTGTCAACTCAACTGGCGCTGCTAAGAGTATCCTACGACTTCCACATCGCTGGTAACAGGTTATACACAATGCTGGTGACTACTCAGAGGGTCAGCAAAACTTTGAAACACGTATCTATTTTGTACGAAACGTAAATAAATAGTTGAAACTATTAAAGTTCCAACTCTCGTAATTTCTCTATCATTATTTCGCAAGAGTGTAATACTAATTAAATAAATTTCCTATAATTACAGTTTTGCAAGTACCATTATTGACGAGCGACACAATGCGGCGGAAGATCAGAGCTTGTGAAAGTAATAAATGAACATAATCTTCCTCACATAGACCACCCACTACACACAGTCTGTACCCTGTAATGTATCATGCGTCAGTGATAGTAAAGTTGAGACATATACGTGTACGTACATCATATATGCTTAAATGTGAAAATGCCTTCTAAGAGTTGTAGGTGGTTAACGCGATAGACCATAAATTCCTTCGTTATCAACTCTGCAACAATAGACGAACTAATTGACAGTACAATACAAAAGTAACTACGTAGTGGCTACTACATTACTTTAGGACCTACACTGTATTATTATTATTATTACTGCCATTCGAAGAAAGCATTGTCACCGAGAAGTATCGCAATTTATTTTTGTTCAGTGGAAGGAGAGCAACTATCAAGTTATTTACAAACAGTAGCCTAAGTATATGCATACATTTTAACTTAGTTGATTTTAATTGAGGTTGTACGATGTGCATGAAGTATGTGTCACTGGGAACAGGAGCGCTGTAGAGGACGTGTCTACCCTTAGTGTGGTTACTTAGCTTTCTTCAGTCAGGAGGAGCTGCAGTAGGTAGCACTTGTGGTGCACTGAGAATTGTTTCACCATTCTGCAAAATGCTCTGCAGGTAAGCACTACCTATACTCTCTTTGACTCTTTTTTTGTATTCAAGATTTGAATGTAATTTATCTTTAGTCATGTAAAAAATGAAATTTTTCAAAGATAATACGATTTCACTGTAACTGTTAGACGCCAATACTGATGATGATGCAAAGCAGGGGTTGGGGGGTGCGGGTGTTACTAGCTAGTATCTGACTACATTTAGGACTATTTAATTAAAACGTCAATAACAACTCGCCAATAACTTTCGCAACATTCTGAATGCTCAAAACGCAATTTCACTTTCGTAATTCGATGATCAAACGGAATCATTTGATGTTCGTCACAAAAAGATTCTGTTTAGTTATTATTTTCGTAGTTTTTAATGAATTTTTTGTACGTTATTCCTTTCAAACCGATAAAGACAGTTTTTAGCGAACACGGCAAGCTCATTTGTAAGGAGCTTACGATGACATGATTTGAAACATCTTCCACCATTTTCCATTAGTGAACGCTGTTTCTAGGTTGACAGATACTATGAACGTGTATGATCTTTCTTCAGTCTTGCTTACACTATCAACCGCAACGTCAGAACTGCCTCTCTGGTGTCTTTACCTTTTCTAACACCAAACTTATAGTCTTATACCAGATCATCGATTATCTTTTCCATTATTCTGTATCTTATTATTGTCAGCAACTTCAATGCTTGAGCTATTAAACTGATTCTCTGATAATTCTCGTACTTGCCGGCTCTTGCAGTCATGGGAGTTGAGTGGATGACGCCGAAAGTGTGATGGTATATCGCCGGTCTCATACATTCTGCAAACGAACGTAAATAATCTTTTCGTTGCCATGGCTTCTGTGCCTTCTGCCTTATCTGATTTTAAGTGTACCAATGATCTAAATTCTGCTCCTAATACTGGATCCCCTATCTCCTCTATGTCGACTCATGCTGTATCAACTGAAGTATTTACTCTGTTACCCATAGTTCCTTCTCATGTACTTTCTTTGTAGATATGTTTTTCTTTCCAACTTCTGAGACTCCCCTTTTTGGTATAGTTCATTCCTCTTCAACTTAACTGCCTACTAAGCTATTCGTTATCATATTGTCTATGACCTCAGAAAACTTCAAGCATATCTTTTCATTCCTTAATATTTTCGTACTCCACTTCTTCGTGCATTGATTCTTCCTTACTACTTCTTTTTCAGTCTACCCTTCATCACTACTAAATTATGATCTTAGTCTATATCTGCTCCTGGATACGCCTAACAATCCAGTGATTTCGCAAACTCTGCCTGACCATGATGTAATCTACATGGAATCTTCCCGTATCTCCCGGCCTTTTCCAAATATACATGCTCCTCGTGTGATCCTTGAACAGAGTATTCGTTATTAACAGCTGAAAATTACTGCATAACTTAATTAGTCTTTCTCCTTTGTCTTTCCTACTACCAAGCCCATTATATCCCGTAACTCTTCCACTCCTTCGACTACGACCGCATTCGCATCCCATATGACTACTAGATTTTCATCTCCCTTTACGCTCTGAATTACCCGTTAACTATTCTAATTTGCATTTATAAGCCAAAACATTATTAGCGCTGCCCACCGCGACGTTGGTTGCCGCCTGGCGGTGTTGCGGGCACGTGACGCGGTAAAAAAGATATGTAAGCGGAACCGACACGTACAGAGGATCGCCCTAACGAAGATATGAAATGCAAACAGAGAAATCCGTTAACGTAAGCGAGTTTGAAAAATGACCGGTTTTTATTACACAGAGTCTGAATAAGTATGCCGAAAACGGCAAATATTCACTTGCTACAGTCGTGAGAAAGCATGGAAAGAGGTAGGACAGTGAAACTACCACCAGGCGCTAAATGGTTGGATGTCCACGATTCTTCACAGAAAGGAGGGTTAGGAGGTTTAGATTATAAAGTAGGACAGAAGGTGATCTGTGGGATCTCTGCCGATCTGTGCACTCAGAAGTGTTACGGAGCACACCGTTCATCGTAGATTGTAGAACATCGGTCTCCACAGCCAATTACGTCTACGCGTTCACATGTTGAACCCAACGACTTCGACAATTACGATTGCACTGGGCACGGGACCATCGGTATTCAACCGGGGGAGCGTTATAGTGATCTCACATTGGCGTCTCGACTACCAAATTTAGCTCATGTAAAGGCTACGGAAACCATCTAGGTCACTATCGGGTTCCATCACGGCATACGTAAATCAGCGGTCCGTTTTTTTACGCGATTTAAATGACCTGTGAGTAGACATCTCATGCCACATACCTCCACAAACCCACCAACAAACTGTCGGGTACCTGATACGATGAGTCGGTGATGTATTTCGTTCCAAAGATGGGCAAACAACCTATTAAGTAGATGGTCATTATATTTAGGCTCTTCAGTGTACTCTTTCTGTCTCTTCATCTGCGACTGACGACGATGGCATGTATACCTTCACTATCGTTGTCCACGTTGGATAGTTGTCAATTCTGATGAGAACAGCCCTTTCAGTGACCTGTTCACCCTATCTCCTAGCAACATACTCGTCTGACCAGGAATCCTTGTCTTCTTTGCATTTCACTTTTCTGATCCCAACTGTATCCGAACTGACCCTTAGCATTTCTCATTTAAGATTTTCTAGCTTTCCTACGACGTTGAGGCTTCGAACATTCCACACTTCCTCTCGTAAATCGTCGTCATTTCGTTCATTATTCAGTCTTTTTCTCATGGTCATCTTCCACTTGGCAGTCCCTTCCCGGTGATCCGAATGGACACTGTTTTGGAATCTTCTGCCAATGGAAAGACTGTCATAACACATTTTCAGTTACAGCCCACATCTGCTGTGCATTCACATTTTGTATGTTTAATGCAGTGGTTTCTATTGCCTTCGGTATCCTCATACAGTGGTTCAACGCTTAACCTTCCGCCTTTCCCATCCCAAAGGCTATAGAGTGCCCAGAACGTCTGTCGCACCTTCGCCCTCTTGGGAGAATGAGGATGACTTCTTATCCCGAAATTCTTCGGCCCCCATAGCTGATAAATTTTAGTCAAAATTTAAGAGGTGGCGGGGCTCCAATTCGGGACCGACGGCGGTTTTATTAGTGAGCAAAAACGCCAAATCTAGACTACGGGTTACTGTCAGTTTAAATTCCCACGATACTTAATTTGTGTCCTAAAACTTATCATTATTGTGACGCAGGGCTTGTATGACGCCATGAAAAGTCACTGGCCACCAGAATATAAATACACATAGGTAAAGGGAGCTACTTTTTGGGCGGTAGCATTTGTGCTGTTCTGCTGACAGTCTTCAAGGATATAGACGAGTATTATCAGACGCTTTGACAGCCTCAGATGTGTGTATGTTTCCAAGATGACGCGCTTTAATTTCAGCAAAATGTGAAAGTGACAACATCGACTCAATGAGGCAGCGAGATATCTCAGAGCATCGACTTCGTGTTATTCCTTTGCAGAACAGTAATAAACTAATATTAATTGAAGTTATTCTTCGTTTACTTGTAAAGTTAGAAAAGATCTCAATCAGTATAGGAGCCTGGTGCCACGGACAACAAACGACAAAGTATGTCCACCAGAATTCTGGACATGGAAATCTAAATTACTATTGTGTTCTCGAATTATCGTTACTTCCAACTGATTTCACTGATGTTCCTGCGTGAATTACGTGTTTCCACGTCCCGCCGTATGAGGGTATGTCCAACACAGACAAAATAAAATGTATAATATAAATAAGTAAATAAAAAATTTAATAATCTTCTGTTTACAAGAGCCACCCCCCACATTTTCCATTGGGTATGTGAATTAAAAGTATGATAATGTTTTTTATCTATATGTTCAAGAGGGATGCAGTTACCGTCATAATGCACTTTGGTATAGCATACTGTATGAGATTAGCTTTGTTGTTATTTACAACGTACATGTGTATTTACGGTGCATCATTTTGTGAGCTGATGTTTACTTGCTGTTATATGTTAATTCAGCAACATCCTAGCCCATTAAAATGTACTAGATGACATATTTTTCGGAAATTACTATGTTTTGTAATATATAAAATTCGCCAGTTTCGCTTTATATGATGTCAATAAATGGCTTCCTATGTTTTAAGCTGATTTCTTTACGTCAGTTATGATGTGTTTCAGATAAGAAAAGCCGCCAGGGCGGCATTTCTTGATGTATTTAGTTTGCACATTTGGAGTTTCACGATCTGTCTCACTAATGTACAGTGAGCATGGAACCGAAGACTATAATGTACCTCTTGTTAAGTTGATACGGATATTGCTAGCACGTACTTTAGTTTTTATCTCATACATGGCGTTGTCTTTGACTGTATGCGTCAATGTTTTGCCTGATTACATCGTTAAAAATTTTGTGACTATCCTGTGCTCAAAAGAGCAAATTACTCTTATTTATATATAACTTTTCAGCCGTTCGTGGCAGTAAGTAATACACAATTTAACGGTCTGTTACCTGTGAACAACGTATTCTATACTGATTTGATTTATTTGATTTTCGACCGAAACGAGTAGCGAAGCGCGTTGTGCAAAGTAAAGGACAGTTGAAGGTTCACCATTAATTTTAAATAAAAGTTACTTCCATCCCTAAGTTTTGCACACCAGTATAAAGTACATCCCAAACATGTGTTCAGAATATGATATAATAGTAGAAAAATGTTGTAAGCATACTACTCTTCATCTGTTTTCACACGAACGACGTCACGCACTACAATATGTTTACATCACAAGTAAAAGCGGACTTACGTTGTCGGTAACCTCAACCTACCCCATATTACTAGCCTCAAGGTTCCTGATATTACATTACCGCGAAATGCTGTAGAAACGTAAAGAACAGGAAAAAATCGCCCAAGTTTTCTTAAAGAATTGGAAGTGGCTGTTTTTGTAGCCGTAGTATTAGTTACTTTCAGATTTTGTATCAAATGCCTATTGTCTTGTTATGAAATTGTCAAACGCTAGTCGTAAACTGAGATCAGAGTGCCGTAGCATTATTCCATAATTAACAGCTTGTTCACAGATGATGTACTGTACCTGAATTCTGAAGTTTTTATTGGTAGTTACCTTACCATGATCGAAAAGACGAGTAACGACACAGCGTGTGACGTTTAGATGTTCGTTACCTTTTGTTATTATAGGAAGTGCTGTGAAATGAAAGTCACATCACTGAATTCCATTGACCCCCTTTCAATAGCTCTTTTATTTTTCCAACACAAATTTCTAACGTGACCTTCGTCATACGGTTAATACGGAAAAACCATGTCAACTTGGTGGAAAGATACAGGGCGCGGCGCTTAAGTCCGCACAAATGAAACTTTTTTCAAAAAACAAATTTACTAAAACAAAATACAAATGGTAATGAAAATGATTTTATGTATAAGTAGTGATATCTTTCAAGAGTAACATTACTCGATGTGTTCCCCTTTAGCCGCAATGACCGCCTCGAATCTTGTCCTGAAGCCGTAGCACGCCCTCTTTAAAACAGCGCTGTCCGTATTCGCGAATGCTGCTTCGGTAGTTCTGCGTAGAGATGCGATATTAGGGTGCCTCGTCTTATTCGTAACTCTTTCGGCTACGCTCCAAATATAGTAGTAGAGGGGATTCAAATCCGGGTCTTTGGTCAGAACATGTCAACGTTATCCGGGCGCTAGTTTTGGACTAAATAGCTCGTATGAGGTCCTCCTCCGCCATCCAACGCATTGTTGCTGGCTGAGATTCAATATTGACTCCAGTTTCCTCAGCGATTGCCCCGGATTCTGAGCCTTTTCGATGGCGACGACAGTTCATGACACACATTTCGTAGAATTGGGTTTCTTCGCCGGGTTAGCGGAACATCCCCCATACTTCTCCGAATCATTATACTTGGCCACAATGTCGTAAAAAGTTGATCTCTGGTGCCAGACGAATCGAACTACTTCAGTGAGCCAACGCCGAGCGCACTTTCGATAATCGCGGCTCTTCGATTGTATTCCGCACTCGTCCGTAACATCTTGGCCATTTTGAGGTTTATTAGAGGCTTAAGACATTCAAGAACGCCAATCGCGACCTGTGGCGGAACTACTATATGACGGGAAATTCAAACTGAAATTTGTTCAGATTTAAGCGCCGCACCCCGTACATTTGTGAATGGAGCCTGCTTTTCGCATATCGCGAGGGAATGTAATTTCATCTTCAAAACTGAATTTGATAATATTTTGAATACAGCATCGGCGATCCTTTTCTCATAAAGCTGAAACCTACTTATTACGGAAAGGTGAAACACCTGGGGATTACCCAGCTGGTGGTATTTATTCAGAGTTTGTCAATAGGTAAAATTCCCAGAATGATAAAACTTGTTTGCCCGAATAGATGACTGAACTTCTAGGATTTAATTTATAAATTGTCTCAACAAAATGTGAGAGAGTCAGTACGAGTGAGATTATGTATTAATATAAATGAGAGTGTCAATATGTAGTAATAAAAGTTTTGTTCATTTCCCCAATAACATAAAACGTCTTGCAGGTAAGCTTTAAATCTAATTTCAAATCATTTCTCCTGGACAATTCCTTCTATTTCATTGTCAAATCCTACTTAAAAACCGGTAGCCATTAAAAAATAAAGTAAAATGAAACTAAAAATTATAAATAAATAAATAAAACGTAGTGGGATGAAGAGGCCTAAAACTAATAACGTGTTCATTAATGTTAAGACTAATCATGTATACATATCCTGTAAACTGACTCGTTTCGCGTCATTTAGATAAAAGAATCGTTCAAATGACCTTTGAAACATGTAGATAACTCATGTACAAGCGAAATAAATTCAAACAGTCCTAACAACCCATGGAGTTGACAGAAAGACATACGAGTGGTTCAGTTTTGTGGAGGTAGAGTATTGTTCCACACCCGAGTATTTTAATTTCATTTGCCCTCGCTTGCTTTCATTTTGAAGCGGAAACCCTTCTTCAAACAACTTTTATCACTTTAAATCGTTGTACTGATTTACATCAAACACAGAGGTAGTTTAGCGCGTCAGAAAATAGAAGAATCCGAGAACTTTCGTTATCTTCATTATATAAACTTTAAAGTCTATACACGTCTTTCAGGTGTCTTACGTCTTTGGGCATGGTGCGTAGCCGCCAGTAGCAAATGCTCACACTCGTCGCGAATGAAGTCGGGTCTTGGACGTGTGTGCATTTCTGGTCTCTTAAACTCAGCGCTGACCAATAGCACTGGAATACTTGGGGTTAAAGATTGTCAAAAGTTATTAGAATGCAGAATGTTTACAAACTCGATCTTAATCTAACTCAAAAATCCCCACGACCGGAGTAATCCTAATTTCAATTCGCAGAAACAATATCGTATCCACAAATTATCTACGTGCGTAGAAAAGCAGAAATCAGATGGAAACTGGAGGTAAACCGTTCGCAACCATAGATTTGAAACTAAATGTAGCTTCATTAATTGGGTGCTACGGAGTATGAACACAAGAAACGGATTAAATCTTGGAAAGGGAAAATACTGAAAAAACATGAATTTAAGAAGACTCGGTTTTCGCATGAGAATAACAGGTCACATAATAATTTGTCATTAGCAAAATTTTCTGTTTGATGGCAACTACAGAGTTTCCTTCACATAAACTGCACGTGTCTCTTATTAAATGACACGCAGGTAGCAAGTGGAAGGATATGAGTAACAATGCATGTCTTTCTCGGTTTCTTGACGAGGTGAGAAATTTTCACTTGGAAGAGAGAAGATAACTCACATCTTGGATCCATCCCCATAAACGAAAATGCCTGCCCATTGCTGTCTTTCTGGCAGTTATTTATTTTGATCTATTTTAATTTATAGTGTTAAAATATTTATTCGTAGGTCATCCTCTTCCATTATAATTAACATTCTCTCTTCATTCATGACTTTTCAGTTACAATAGTCATCTGAAACTCATTTCTTGGAAATCCATTTTTATTGTTTGCAAAAGAACTATATATAAAAAATATAGTGCGTTAAAAAGTGTATTGTTTATTTTGAGAGGTGACAAATTGGGTTCTAAAATTAATACCTTAACAGCTATGAACACTTGTTGGTCATCTTTACTGCAAAGCAAATCTCGTCTGCATAGCAAAGGCCCAGTGCTATCACGGTCTGCATTTCGAAACTCATTTTCTAAGGTCACGATTTTGTAGGTGACCTTTTATATGTCAAGCATGTTCAATCAAAACATGTAGTTCATTTTGCTCAATCACGTCACGTCTTTTCACTCTCTCAATATTTGTAGTAGGCTATTAGGTACATAAGCCATACAAGTGTTTGAAATTTTTAAGTTTATTATCACTAAGCAGAAACGGTTCCGTATCATGTAGTTACATTAAATGTATGATACGCAAATAAATGTAGTTAACAAGGATGAAGAGATAATTCTAATTACCTGTGGTTTCATTTAGGGCCTAGAAAACGACGCTAAAGGGATAGTCATAGTTGGAACTCTTGAATACAGAGGTAGAGGTGGCTACTCTGCAGGACAGGGAAGTTGGGGTTGAACTAATCTTGCTTCTACCTTGTAGTAACCTGGAGGCTAGTATCACTTGAGCTCTCTGAGTGAAATCAAAGTTGTTACAAAATTAATGTGAAGTGGAAGAATCACACTGACCGAATTTTCTACATCTGTGATAAAGTCATCGTGCCACAATGGAATTTAAAAATTACTCGCTTTGTGAGGAAAATACACTCCTGGAAATGGAAAAAAGAACACATTGACACCGGTGTGTCAGACCCACCATACTTGCTCCGGACACTGCGAGAGGGCTGTACAAGCAATGATCACACGCACGGCACAGCGGACACACCAGGAACCGCGGTGTTGGCCGTCGAATGGCGCTAGCTGCGCAGCATTTGTGCACCGCCGCCGTCAGTGTCAGCCAGTTTGCCGTGGCATACGGAGCTCCATCGCAGTCTTTAACACTGGTAGCATGCCGCGGCAGCGTGGACGTGAACCGTATGTGCAGTTGACGGACTTTGAGCGAGGGCGTATAGTGGGCATGCGGGAGGCCGGGTGGACGTACCGCCGAATTGCTCAACACGTGGGGCGTGAGGTCTCCACAGTACATCGATGTTGTCGCCAGTGGTCGGCGGAAGGTACACGCGCCCGTCGACCTGGGACCGGACCGCAGCGACGCACGGATGCACGCCAAGACCGTAGGATCCTACGCAGTGCCGTAGGGGACCGCACCGCCACTTCCCAGCAAATTAGGGACACTGTTGCTCCTGGGGTATCGGCGAGGACCATTCGCAACCGTCTCCATGAAGCTGGGCTACGGTCCCGCACACCGTTAGGCCGTCTTCCGCTCACGCCCCAACATCGTGCAGCCCGCCTCCAGTGGTGTCGCGACAGGCGTGAATGGAGGGACGAATGGAGACGTGTCGTCTTCAGCGATGAGAGTCGCTTCTGCCTTGGTGCCAATGATGGTCGTATGCGTGTTTGGCGCCGTGCAGGTGAGCGCCACAATCAGGACTGCATACGACCGAGGCACACAGGGCCAACACCCGCCATCATGGTGTGGGGAGCGATCTCCTACACTGGCCGTACACCACTGGTGATCGTCGAGGGGACACTGAATAGTGCACGGTACATCCAAACCGTCATCGAACCCATCGTTCTACCATTCCTAGACCGGCAAGGGAACTTGCTGTTCCAACAGGACAATGCACGTCCGCATGTATCCCGTGCCACCCAACGTGCTCTAGAAGGTGTAAGTCAACTACCCTGGCCAGCAAGATCTCCGGATCTGTCCCCCATTGAGCATGTTTGGGACTGGATGAAGCGTCGTCTCACGCGGTCTGCACGTCCAGCACGAACGCTGGTCCAACTGAGGCGCCAGGTGGAAATGGCATGGCAAGCCGTTCCACAGGACTACATCCAGCATCTCTACGATCGTCTCCATGGGAGAATAGCAGCCTGCATTGCTGCGAAAGGTGGATATACACTGTACTAGTGCCGACATTGTGCATGCTCTGTTGCCTGTGTCTATGTGCCTGTGGTTCTGTCAGTGTGATCATGTGATGTATCTGACCCCAGGAATGTGTCAATAAAGTTTCCCCTTCCTGGGACAATGAATTCACGGTGTTCTTATTTCAATTTCCAGGAGTGTATGATATGATTTTTTTCTCACTTTACGGTAGCCTTTCAGTTCTTATTCACTATTAGTGAAGTGAGCCAAAACCTTTGTATAATGTGCACTCTCCAGTAACATTAACGCGGTCATATTTCAAAAGCCTGCCTTCTGCTGGCCATGCCGATTCCAGTACCATGGACAGCCATGCTAGGTTTCTCGGTCGATTACCCACGACGCAAACAGCCCAACAGAGATGGTCCCACCGTTTCTCGATAGGGTTTCATTCCGTGGAGTTTCGTTGCCAGTGAAGCACTGTAAACTCATGCTGGTGCTCTTCGAACCACGAACGTACACTGCGAGCTGAGTGACGCGTTGCATTGTCTGGACGGTAGAAGTCATCAGCCCGAGGAAAAAAAGTGTTCATAAGGATAGATACTCTGACAAAACTCTACCATCTGGAGAGCAAGATGTATGAGACAGGCGAAATACCCTCAGACTTCAAGAAGAATATAATAATTACAATCCCAAAGAAAGCATGTGTTAGCAGATGTGAAAATTACCGAACTATCAGTTTAATAAGTCACGGCTGCAAAATAATAACGCGAATTCTTTACAGACGAATGGCAAAGCTAATAGAAGCCAACCTCTGCGAAGATCAGTTTGGATTCCGTAGAAATATTGGAACACGTGATGCAATACTGGCCCTACGACTTGCCTTAGAACCTAGATTATGGAAAGGCAAACCTACGTTTCTAGCATTTGTAGACTTAGAGAAAGCTTTTGACAATGTTGACTGGAACACTCTCTTTCAAAATTCTGAAGGTGGCAGGGGTAAAATACAGGGAGCGAAGGGCTATTTACAATTTGCACAGAAACCAGATGACAGTTATAAGAGTAGAGGGAGATGAAAGGGAAGCAGTGGTTGGGAAGGGAGTGAGACAGGGTTGTAGCCTCTCCCCGATGTTATTCAATCTGTATATTGAGCAAGCAATAAAGGAAAGAAAAGCAAAATTCGGAGTAGGAATTAAAATCCATGGAGAAGAAATAAAAACTTTGAGGTTCGCCGATGACATAGTAATTCTGTCAGAGACAGCAAAGGACTTGGAAGAGCAGTTGAACGGAATGGATAGTGTTTTGATAGGAGGATATAAGATAAACATCAACAAAAGCAAAACGAAGATAATGGAATGTAGTCGAATTAAGTCGGGTGATGCTGAGGGCATTAGATTAGGAAATAAGACACTTAAAGTAGTAAAGGAGTTTTGCAATTTGGGGAGCAAAATAACTGATCATGGTCGAAGTACAGAGGACATAAAATGTAGACGCAATGGCAAGGAAAGCGTTTCTGAAGAAGAGAAATTTTTTAACATCGAGTATAGATTTAAGTGTCAGGAAGTCGTTTCTGAAAGTATTTGTATGGAGTGTAGCCATGTCTGGAAGTGAAACGTGCACAATAAATAGTTTAGACACGAAGATAATAGAAGCTTTCGAAATGTGGTGCTACAGAAGTATGCTGAAGATTAGATGGGTAGATCACGTAACTAATGAGGAGGTATTGAATAGCTTTGGGGAGAAGAGAAGTTTGTGGCACAACTTGATTAGGAAGGGACCGGTTGGAAGGACATGTTCTGAGGCATCAAGGGATCACCAATTTAGTATTGGAGGGCAGCTTGGAGGTTAAAAATCGTAGAGGGAGACCAAGAGGTGAATACACTAAGCAGATTCAGAAGGATGTAGGTTGCAGTAGGGAGATGAAGAAGCTTGCACAGGATAGAGTAGCATGGAGAGCTGCATCAAACCAATCTCAGGACTGAAGACCACAACAACAACAACAACAAGCGTAGATACAAAGTTTTGTTGATCCATTATGCCTTCCAGAGTAACGAGATAGTCCTGTGAATGCCCTCCTGCCTGGGCCCTTTCGACGATTGTTGCTTGGTGTCTGCTTTCATGTATTTCATGTCCTAATCTCCAACGGTCGTCTGTCCGATGGAGTATAAAAAGTGATTAATCTGAAAAGGCTATCTATGGCGACTCATTGTACGTCCATTTGCGGTAATGGCGTGCAAATTCCATCTTTCGTCGCCGATGAACAGCAGTCGGGGGGAGGAGGGGGGGCGGGGATGTCCATGAACCGAGAGCACGCTGCAGAGGTCCAGATGTAGCAACGTCCGCTGCATAGTCACTGAGGAGACGATGTTGCTAGCCCCTCGGTTCGTCTCAGCTGTCAGCTGCCCAACTGTTGCATGTCCATTCCCCGCTTCACATTTCCAAGCCGTTGTTCCCGCATGTCGTCTATGGCCCTTGGTGCATCACAGTTGCCTTGGCGACGGTTTTAGACAGCACCATTTGCCATACACGGTATACTTTATCCATGGCTGCACGCGGACTGTTTACAGACTTACATGTTCTGGTAATGGTTGCACCCTTCGCCCGAAAGGCAATGATCCTGCCCATTCGGACGTCAAATAAAGACAACGGCTGCAGTGATATGCGTGTACCCCAAAACGCTTTATGTATCCTCCACTGCTAGTGCTGCCAATTGCCGTTTCTGACTGGTTATTGTACGTTGAGGTCGAACATAGATGGTCGTTACATTAATTGGACTGTAAGGTGTAGAATTTACGCACTAGGGAAACCTCACAAAAGCTAGAACTTTCATTTTAAATCCTCCAAAGGTCTTCTCAATTTTTATTCTAATACTGGAACCTCTATCTTTTACTACACAATTTAGGGTGAATGTTGTCTTGATTGATGATCTCCATTGCCTTGCAACTGCATTGATTAAGAGCTACAGTCGAGGGACGTTCAATAAGTAATGCAAGCCGCATTTTTATCGACAGTTTCTGTTCAACACATGCGGAATTTGCTGTAGGATACCGTGGAATGTTCCCCCTTTAGCCCCTACACTTTTATGAAGTTCCGATAGGTGGCGGCGCTTTACGTACCTTTCAAAGTGGCGTCTGTAACAGAGATGATTTCCCAATACAATGTTGTCATTGAGTTTCTTTTGGCCGAAAACCAGAGCATCGCAGACATTCATAGGCGTTTTTATAATGTTTATAGAGACCTGCCGGTGAACAGAAGCACGGTGAGTCGTTGGGCGAGGCGTCTGTGAAGGTCGCGAAAACCTAATACAAGCCCCAAACTCAAGATCTAAATTTCATACATTTGCTGCTTGCTGGCCCGCCGCACAACAGCTGTGTCTCCTGCGATGCTGAAATATGCGGGCACTCTCATTCGAGGTGATTGACGTATCACAATCAAACATCTCGCTACTTAGCTGTATGTCTCTGTTGCCAGACTTGGGGTACTCAAAGGTGTGTGCCCGCTAGGTTTCTCATTGCCCAGCGGAAGACCATAAAGAGGAACGAAGAACCATCTGCACGGTTACGCTTGCGACTTACGAGGCTGAGTGTGACAGTATTTCGAACATCGTCACAGGCGATGCAACATGGGCTAATCACTTCGAAAAAAAAAAAAAAAATGACAAAACATGGAGTGGCCCCACGTCACTTCTCTGAATAAAAAGTTCAAAGCCGCACCATAGTGATGCGACGGTCTTCTGGGACTCTGAAGGGGCGATTTTACTTGATGTCCTCCCTCCTGGTTTAACCATCAACTCTGTATTCTGCTATCCTCAAGTAACAGGCATGTTTGTCGCCTTAAAAATGCAGCTGATTTCCTAACTCAAGTTTGCGCACCCTATAGGAGTTCATAAAAGTTCATTGGACTGTTCTTCGACATCCAACTTACAGCCCGGATTTCGCACCTTGGTGTCTGCGCAATGGAGAAAGCACTCCGCGGGAGGCAGTGCGCGGATGAAGGGGAGGTTACTGATGCGGCAAGACGTTGGCTCCGACATAACCAGTAGAGCGGTAGAGCGGTACCATGCGACCATACGGCCCTCCCAGTAAGCTGGAGGATGTAACGCCGCTTCCTATGGACGCAAAGATGAAAATATAAAAATAGTACCCAAAACCCAATACAAGCCCCAAATCCAAGAACTAAATTGCATTAAAAAAAAGAAAATAAAGTCACATTGTGATAGAATAACTTGAATAGTAGCAAGTATACTGAAGAGAAACAATGTAAAAAGAAATAGAAAAGAAATCCAGTATAAAGGAACTTAGTATTTTTGCAAAAGAAAGAAAATAGAATCCCCTTTGTATCAAATTAAAGTAGATCGCATAGTACTGTACTTATAGATCACGGAGCAGAACAAGTGACCCCAAAGAATACTCCTTATGAGTACTCTTTGAGGATACCGCGTAATACAGAAGATAAAGTTATATATTGTTAATGTGCTTCTAGCGCTTGCTTGATCGTGTCGTAACTTAACGTGTGCTCTCGTACGTAGGCTATACGATCCTGTTTTTACATTTTGGAGATTTGCGATTTGCTAGAAATCATTAAGCTTGAAATAGGTAGATCAGAAACTTTGAGTCTATCATTACACAAAGTAAAGACAGGGAAAAAAACCAAAATTTTTCTTACATTGATTATTGTCAATGGAGGACTGAACTTTGTCCCAAAGTAATTTAACGAAAAAGGAAATGAATACTAGTATCGAATTGTGGGAAAATACTTAGATTTCGTTAAAGCAACTAATGAAATCTGGATCTTATTGCAAACTCTTTGACTGACATTTACGTAACTAATTCCACCCAGCTTAGGGAAAGGTTACTTCTTTACGACAATGGTAGGATGTGCTTAGACTACAACAAACCAACATAACGTGAATATGACGTGTTTGACAATTATTTCAAACCAAATAATATTACGTGCTTACGAAACATTTGATCACTGCAACGATACACATTCTTAACAGAGCGCTGTTTATGTACTGTATATCTATTCTTTGTCGCTCTAAAAAAGTTATCGTACTGATTCATACTATTTAGCTTACGTAAACTGAAAACTTTAGTGGAGAAACTATTGCTGTATATAGACTGTAATCATGATTAGTGCAATAATAGCAATTTGAATGCATCTACGTGTAACTGTGCTCGTACAAGTCGGGGAGCATATGATTTTAGCTTGCCGGTACAATTCATACGCACTCGGCGTGAATATAGTGCAGCTGGGCAGACTTCTTTTATAACGTTCCTTATCAGACACTATACAGACATTTTACCGCTAACTGGTCGGAGTACGAACTTCATTAACGAGCATTTTCAATAGAAGGAGCAGTTACACGTAAGACCATCGCGTTAAACGCAGGCTGTGTTGAAAAATAGGGTTTTGTAACCAAAAGAGTGGGGAATGATATTGTACATTGGAGTCCTGAATGAAAACCAGTTTTCATAAAAAGATGTGTTCTATTACTTATTGAAACCCCTAGTTCATATGATGATAACGGGAACCCTTCTAGCAACTCGACATTAATTAATGATCTTCCATTGACAAAGTGTTGTTCCTAATGTACGAGCGAAATTGTGAGAGATATGATTGTGGGCCATAGTATGAACGTCATTAGTGCATTCGAGTATGTATTGCAATAACTAAATTAAGAGAGCCTCTAGACTACGTATAAACACACCTACAGCCTTCACAATATCGTTCAAATAATCCACCCACACCGAATGAACGAAATTAGTTGAACAAGAACAATAACCGCTGTTTGTGTGAGCCACCATATTGACCAAATCACGGACGCAATGACCAGCGTATAGAATGTGCAGCAATAGTTGAAGTCCGTAGTGCTGCTCCGTGGAGGAACACTAAGTCACTCCTTGATCAAAACATAAATAATCCCCCTAATTTCTTACATACTGCAGATGAAAGTACACTTAAGTACATTTATTTATACACAAAGTGCAACTCTTCCACTGTTTCCTCTCACAACATTCATCTCGCCAAAGTGAGATTCTCTTTGAATTTCACTTTTTTACGGTTCTTGAATTTCTCAAATTCGAGCCCTCTCACCTCGTTCACTAACGGACTCCTGCGTTTGCAGACAAAACTTTCAACTACTGCTGGAACCTTTATTTCTTCGTTTACTTCACTTGCTCCTCAGTTTCATTATCCATTCTTAGATTCTCGTGATCTACCTCCACTCATCTGTAGACTTTAAATCGTCCCCAAAATCCTTCGTTTCATCATCCTCGTAAGCATCAAATATACTCTTCCCATCCTCTGTAGTAACGTTGTCATTAGCTGCAACATTCCTACAATTAACCACATAATTTAAAACTTCGTCTCTCTTAGAAAAAACCTCACTTATTTCCGCAGAATCACTACAAGCCTTATCGCAATTAACTCCAAGAACATCAACCGTTAATCCATAAGATTCATTACATAAAACAACCATAAAATCCGGCGATATGTTATGAAAACACTACCAATAACTTTCTTCTCAACCACCTCCGATACACAATATAATTTGCTGCCATTGCTTCTTTCCACATTAGAATTCATATCACACTCCAATTGCGCCAAATTCGGATCTGCCTCTCGCTCCGTTACAGTTTCCCTACTCTCAGACACCTCCACTACCTTATGGTTTAGGATACCGTCTAACACATTTTCATCTTGATAGTTCCACATCCACTCACAATTCATGTTTTCGTTATAAGCCATCGATTTACTTACATCAATAGAAATAAATGCACAAGTTTCTTCATCTGTGAAATCTCGATCAGTAGCTTCAACCTTCGCAATTTCCGCATCTAAAGCATCACTTTTACCTCCCTTTAATAATAAATCATTCACATTCGCCGATACGTAATAAAATTCATCACTAGCTGATGTGATTATTGCTTCGCCACCTTCATTAATACTTTCGCATACTTCCATTGATACACTACGAAATTCATCTCCCGCAGACGGGACCAACAGCTTCGCCGCCTCTACATATAGTTTGGCCTATTTTCTCAGACACAAAATCATCTCATTACTTTCACTTGATTACTATAATTGTGGCTTCTGACTAGTACCTCATCAGAATCCGTCTTACATTCCACCTTCACTAAATTCAAGTCCTCCTCAGTCTCTCTTCTGATCAAAGAATTTTCCATCAAACGGATACCATCATTCACTTTCATGTAACAAAATAAATTTTTCGGGCCAATATACTCATTATAGAATGTCTCTAAACACTTCCCTTTCTTGCGCCCTCTTTATGGCTGCGAAGCTTAAAATTATTTCCAATTTTAGTCTTAATTGTTTTAAAATCAAATATTTGTGGCTTCTTTGCCGAATTTTTGACATCCATAGAAATTTTTAAAATAAAATGTTCCTTTCAACGCCTGTTTACTTCGCCACCTCCGGACCTGAGATCCAGCCATCTCTAGTTTTCCAGCCTTTTTGAATTTCACACGGCTCTTCCTCTCGCATCTTCGTTTCCGGTTTTGATTTCCGTTACGAAAGTTCCAACTTTCAACTTTGTAAATTATCATCACGTTGATAATTATTTTTGTTATGATTATTACAATATTGTGGATACTACTAATGTTCCCTTGGTGGTACCCATTTCCCTGTCTAATGTTCCCTTTATTTGGCTTGAATTTCAAAGCCTGGTCAAGTTTCTCAATGTAATCTAAATGTTCATCGATGGAATCTGTCGGGCTTCCGACAAGATTCCACTGTAAACGTTATGATAAGGGTCTCTTGAGGTTATAATCTCCGTCAGACTCCCAGCCGACGATGTACGAGTATAGTGGTCAGCTTAGCCAGTTCACAATTACAAAAATCCCGCATTGCTCCATTTCTGTGTTTAAAACGTGGTCCGTTTAGTAACTCATTCTTAAGTCGCGTTTCTTTTTCGTCACTCCAGAATCTTTACAGGAAACAACTCTCAAACGCTTCCTATGCAGTGGATGAAGCACTAAACAGATTCACTATTATTATTGTACGTTGCCCTTAAATGTCTTTTAGAGAACTTCATTTTTGCCTCTTCTGTCGTTCCTTAATTACCCCACGCAACACCCATCACAATAATAGCCTGATTCGCTCCTAAGGCATTTAACTCTGCTCGACATCTTTAATCTGCTGTTCCCTCTGAAAAACGACAAACTTCGTTATTAATCTTTGCATCGAACTGTTGTCTATTTTTCACCACCTCTTTTTCCCACTCTTCCACTCTGCCACACATATTGTTAACAGACTTAGTTGTCACTTCCTCATGTGCATCTTGCCTAGCACACAATACGTATCAACGCCACCCAGCTCGTAATGTTTCATTTCCAACTTGTCAACGAAATCTTTTTCCACTACGTCGACTCTGGTGTAAAGCAGACCTACATCTGCCCTTGAAGCTTCTATTTTTCAATCTATCACTCCTTCTATATCGGATTTAATTTTCTTCATTTCAGCTTTTATACATTCTGCTACTCGTTTCTCTACTGAACTTACCTCTGCTTTTCTTGACCCTATCTTTGTACTGAATACCCCAATTTTAGGGTTCGAGTTTGTCAGAATTTCCTTAATCATGCCATTGAATCACTCGCAATTATATCTCTTTTCTTTGACTTCAGACTATCTGCGCCTCTAATATCGTCCCTGTTAATATGACCACATTCAAATTTTTGACTAATTAGCTCAGATACGGTATCCGAACCGCACACGTTGGGTGATAGCGTAATCGTTGGAAGTTCCATCACTGACGTTGGCGCTAGAGGTTCACAGATTTTAACACTGTCGGTCCAAGTACTTCACTTTTCGGTCAGGCTGGCTGCTTCAGCGGTACTGCTGCTGATCGAAGTGTCGATGCTGATATACTCGAACTCGCCGTGGGTGGCACGCGTTGCCGTGGCGGCCACTGCCGCTGCCGCTATGCCGACGTCGAAGTCTCCGCTGCTGATGGCCGCTGCAGTCTCAAATCAGCACGCTTCTGTTTAGCCTCCCACGGCGAACTTCCCCACACCTGGCTTTTTCTACCGATTCTCATTCACGCAACTGCTGCAAAACTTATGCTCAGGGCACCAAACAAAACTGCCTACCATGCAATAGGTTTAGGACTTGGATCAGAGCATATTCTGAAGTATTAGACTCACAAGTCCTATTTTAAAGGGATTAGACTCACACCACGGACGAGCCTCCGACTGCGATGGTACCTAAACTCTACATCTACATCTACATCTACATGGATACTCTGCAAATCACATTTAAGTGCCTGGCAGAGAGTTCATTGAACCACCTTCACGACTCTCTACTATACCAATCTCGTATAACGCGCGGAAAGAATGAACACCTATATCTTTCCGCACGAGCTCTGATTTCCCTTATTTTATGGTGGTGATCGTTCCTCCCTATGCAGGTCGGTGTCAACAAAATATTTTCGCATTCAGAGGAGAAAGTTGGCGATTGGAATTTCGTGAGAAGATACCGTCGCAACGAAAAACGCCTTTCTTTTCATGAATCCCAGCCCAAATACTGAATCATTTCAGTGACACTCTCTCCCATATTTTGCGATAATACAAAACGTGCTGCCTTTCTTTGAACTTTTTCGATGTACTCCGTCAGTCCTATCTGGTAAGGATCCCACACCGCGCAGCAGTATTCTAAAAGAGGATGGACAATCGTAGTGTAGGCAGTCTCCTTAGTGGGTCTGTTACGTTTTCTGAGTGTCCTGCCAATAAAACGCAGTCTTTGCTTAGTCTGCACCACAACATTTTCCATGTGTTCCTTACAATTTAAATTGTTCGTAATTGTAATATCTAGCTATTTAAATGAATTTACGGCTTTTAGATTGGACTGATTTGTCGTGTAACCGAAGTTTAACGAGTTCCTTTTAGCACTCATGTTAGTGACCTCACACTTTTAGTTATTTATGTTTAGCGGTCAATTTTCGCACAATTCAGATATCTTTTCTAAATCGTTTTGCAATATTTTTTGATCTTCTGATGACTTTATTAGTCAATAAACGACATCATCATCTGCAAACAACCTAAGATTGCTGCTCAGATTGTCTCCTAAATCGTTTATAAGGAACAGCAAAGGGGCTATAACACTGCCGCACGGGTTTAGCCGAGCGGTCCAAGGCGCTACAGTCATGCACTGTGCGGCTGGTAACGGCGAAGGTTCGAGTCCTCCCTCGGGCATGGGTTTGTGTGTTTCTCCTTAGGATAACTTAGGTTAGGTAGTGTGTAAGCTTAGGGACTGATGACCTTAGCAGTTAAGTCCCATAAGATTTCACACACATTTGAACATTTTTTTGCTACAACACTACCTTGTGGAACGCCAGAAATCACTTCCGTTTTACTCGATGGCTTTCCATCAATTACTACAAACTGTAGCCTCTCCGACAGGAAATCACAAATCCAGCCACATAACTGAGACGATATTCCATAAGCACGCTATTTCACTACGAGCCGCTTGTGTCGTACAGTGTCAAAAGCCTTCCGGAAATCCAGAAATACGGAACCGATCTGAAATCCCTTGTCAATAGCACTCAACAGTTCATGTGAATAAAGAGCTAGTTGAGTTTCACAGGAACGATGTTTTCTAAACCTATGTTGACTGTGTGTCAATAGACCGTTTTCTTCGAGGTAATTCATAATGTTCGAACACAACATATGTTCTAAAATCCTGCTGCATATCGACGTTAACGATATCGGCCTGTAATTTAGTGGATTACTCCTACTACCTTTCTTGAATATTGGTGTGACCTGTGCAACTTTCTAGTCTTTGGGTACGGATCTTTCGTCGAGCGAACGGTTGTATATGATTGTTAAGTAAGGAGCTAATGCATAAGCATACTCCGAAAGGAACCTAATTTGTATACAGTCTGGACCAGAAGATTTGCTTTTATTAAGTGATTTAAGTTGCTTCACTACTCCGAGGATATCTACTTCTACGTTACTCATGTTGGCAGCTGTTCTCGATTAGAATTCTGAAATATTTACTGCATAGTGTAGTTGCTCTTACAAGCACCAGTCCATACGAGCAAACCAGATGCGTATTTACCTGTTGCTGCCCGTTCTTTTAAGTAATAGGGCTATGCACGGTTCTGTTTCAAAACAATAGTTCGATGTAGTCATAGGGTGGAGCTGCGCACGTCTACTTTCATGTCCCGCAGGTAATTCGCTGCAAATAATGACCGAAGCTCGGACACTGTAGTAATATAGTATTTGCGTCGGCTAGAATTGCAAGTTAATAAAATACACAGAAATATAAAATAAAAGATAAATGAATAATTTAATAAAAAGGTTTTTATTCGAACGTCTGTGACTGATGAAGATGGCAGAGATGTTTATCCAAGAAAGGACATCTCAAAAACTGTAAGTGGTCCTATGATATTCAGTTAAGATATTGACAGAAAATACCCGTATTAAATTCAGTAAAGTTACGTTGAGAGAATTACGAGAAAGGCAGCCAAACTAAACATTCATCAAAGAGAACTACGAGAAAGTCAGCCAAACTAAATAGTCATCAAAGGCTTGCAAAAACTAAGTCCATTTTGTGATCACAATTCATGACAGATTCTCCAGCTTAAAATAGTTTAGAGTTCAACATTATGATAATTATTAAAAGGTGGCAATTTTATTTAAGCATCGTTTTATACTCTTTCGATTCTTGCGAGTCAGCGATAGTCCAGTGCTGCTAGCGTTGGAGAATACACATTTTATAATAATTATTTGGTCCAGGAAACAATTTTGCGATCACGGTTGCGATTTAGACGGTATTCGCGTAATTGTACTGATTAAAAGTTATCGTTTCCGAAAGACGCAGGTTCGATTAAAGCTGTGTGCACTTTTGCGCGTAAGATGAAAATATTCATAACACGTCGCGTAACAAAATGAAACATGCGAATCACAACCGTGATCCAACGAAGAAAATATATGATAACATAAATGTTCTTCGCTGTTATTCAGGACAGGCTCAGATCAGACCTTGTAAGTTATAGAACATGACAAGACGTTACACTTGGGACATATTTGTTTTGAATAGACTGTATTTACCTTCTATCTCTCTCCTTTTTACAGCCTTTATACCTTCACATCGATTAAGAAACTTTTCCTTCTGTACCGACCAGTAAGAGAACAAAATTCAGACTCAACAAAAGTCTTACATCGAATTATTACGTGCTTAACCCTTAACAATCATATATAGTTTCGTAGTACAAACAATGCTAATTTATTCCGTGCACTAGAAAGTCTTTGATACACTGAGCACAAAAATAGAAAATAATAAAATTATAATTACATTTTTAATATCATGCATACTTCTTTAAATCATGAAAATAAGGTTTGACATCGTCGTAATAATAATTTTCATCGTTGTAGCACTACAAAGTGAACGTGTTAATATATATTACCTAACCATGCTACTCACATAAAGTACACACTGTAACAAATTTATCCTTCCACACAGGTTTATTTTTCGATTTTTAACCCCAGTGGCACACACAGCTAATGTACATAACCTATCAGCTGATGTATAAGTAACTGTATAATGCACCTGATGATGGCAGCATGCTGCCGAAATGCATTGTCCCAATGAAATATTAGTAAAAAGTGACTGCAGCAGTATATAATTATTCCACATAATCTTATAATACAGTCGGAGACCTCAAACAACATCCATATAACATGTATAAATTTAAATTAAATTTAAAGACTACTCCTTTGTTCATACCATTTCCGTGTTGTCATCATGACGTAATACAACCAGTCAGATTCCGTCCTGCAGGTATAATAGTGAGGTACTCGCCAGTTCTGGACAGTCTAACATCTGACGTTGATGATGGAGGCAGCTATAGAAAGCTTGGAATTTTATCCGAATAAGACGTGGCAACTAAACCGAGAACTTTTAATACAAAATCACTACTAACAGTGAATGCGGTTGCACCTCTCTGAAGGGGATCGCTGTAAAGAGTGTAGAAACCTAGATTTTAATAGTGGCATCTTTCAGCTGAGATGTTATGTCACAGAAAGTTGTTGAAGATTAGGCAGACTGATCTAAAGATAATAAGTGAGAAGGTTCTTCACAGAATTTGGGAGCAGAGGAACATGTAAAAAATAGTTGACTGTAAGAGGAGGCAGGATTATAGGATATCCATTGAGACATCAACGGGTAAGACCTGTAGGGGCAGACAGATGTTGGAATACAACAAACAACTAACAGTAATTCAGACCGGCCGTAGAAGCCTTCGCACTTTTGTCCGTAATGCCGTTGGCGACTCACTGACTATGCATGATCTTACTATGTTCTACATGGAAGAGCTGCAGGTTTTTTCGTTTGTTGTTCTATCAAGTAATGTTGGTGTATAGGATCTACTGGTCACAAACCTATTGAAAGATATGGTGGAAAAATATTTGTATAGTAATCCGTGTTGCACACCACACTTCTGACTGTACATTATCGAGAGACTCTTAATTACCTTTCAGAAAGGTGATTGTTCTGGAAGTTCACGTACCCCAATAAATTGAGGCAAACAATAGTTCTCTATTGCCCCTCCACCACTCGCAGACAGAAACACATATTTGGCTCCTACATTACCCTAGGAAGTTTGGCGATTGGGATCTGGCGACAGAGAAATTGGTTTCCGCACAATACTAGACAGTGGAGTGATGGTAAGCTGCCGACTTGTGTATTTGTTTCCGCACAATGCTCGATAGCCGTGATAAGAACTTGACAGTACAATAACGGGTACCTGTCAACATGTGCATTTCTAAACAACGTTAGGCGACTGCAACTTGCTGATTGCGGTATACATTCACTTACAACGCTCACCAGTGTGATGATCAGAACCTGGTGACATGTATCACTTTAGACGGTGTCGTTATGGGAACCAGTTAACGTGTGTATTCATTTGCACACAACACCACAGAATCTGCTGATTTGAACATTGTGGAAGAAATATTGGTGTGTAATGGGGACCTGTCGGCTTGGGTATTTGTCCCCATACATTGCTAGAAGTGCAGTGACCAGAATAAACGGCGGTGTTGGCTCCCCAAAACGCTAGACAGTACGATGATTGGAACGTAGTAAGGGAGATATAGCCTCCCACACGATCTCAGACAGTGCGGCGATCGGAATGTGCCAGTTGGGGTATTGCTACACAGTACTGCGGTGAACACGAAGCTCCATGCACACTGTTGAAAGGACGTTGATTTAATGCATTCTTTAGTGAATGCAGAGCTGTAACGTCCTACTTCCTTTTCAAAAAATCATACTGACTGTGCGCTGGAGACAAAAAAATGGTTCAAATGGCTCTGAGCGCTATGGGACTTAACTTCTGAGGTCATAAGTCCTCTAGAACGTAGAACTACTTAAACCTAACTACCCTAAGCACATCACACACATCAATGCCCGAGGCAGGAATCGAACCTGCGAGCGTAGCGGTGGCGCGGTTCCAGGCTGTAGCGCCTAGAACTACTCGGCCACCCCGGCCGGCGTTTGAGACAGAACAGCTGTTAAATAGTAAATGTTTTCTTTATGAGGAGAAAATACTTAGCCAAATCCATTTGAGTAATATCAATTCCTTATCGAACCCAGACCTGGCAACTGCTCCTACCTGTCTTCAGATCGTACAGACAGTGTGCCGGAAGAACCCTCCGAGGTAATAGCTAGGAAGTGACCAGAAATAAAATTTGAAAGGCGGTCCAATTATGACTCTCAAGAAATTCGTTTTTGTTAAAGTAGTTTTCGGCGTTTATAGCACTATAAAACAACTACAAATGGTACCATGTCACGACACGTAAGTTATAAAGCATGCTATTCTTGTTGGGTTATGTGCTACTTCACAACAATGGAAGCGACAGATATGACTGCTAACATACATTGACACACTTTACTCGTGGTAGCTCTGATGAATAGAAGTAAGAGTGCCTAGTGCATAGCACAATGTCATCCAAACCAGAACACGAGTACAGCGGTGTCCTGTGATAAATTATGGCGTGTCATATGCTAGACCCACTTACTTTCACAGTGCTAAGTGTATATATATTTTAAAATTATGGACACGTATTGGCAGCCAACCTTTGAAGCAGTAACAGGGGAGGTACTGCAGTCGGCACTGTCGGTGGGCGGCTGATGCGAATGACCAGCTATGTAAACTGTATGACCAGCTATGTAAACAGTATGACCAGCTATGTAAACAGTATGACCAGCTATGTAAACAGTGCATTATGGAACAGCTGTTGCGAGATTTAAATTCCCGCCGCCGATATCTATACACGGAGACGGACTGTGATACATCGGTCTTCACTAGAAGATGGAAAGGGAGAGTAACCTTTCACGATGTAACTCTCAGACTGTGCTTCATGCAGCATGACGTAAAAACAATTAAAAAGAAGTAAAATCTCTCACACGATGAGCCATGGCCGGCTGGCATTGATACCGTTTGTTCTTTGGCATTTTGTCACAATCTAGAGACGTCTTATTTCTGCCTGAGTTACTACCATAACGAGTTGCTGACTTGCCTCTGTCAGTGGCAACAGCAGCGCTTATCGATACGAGTACTGCTGTACCATCTTTGGTGTGACCGCTACATTTCCGTGTGGTGGTGTGTGTGGCGGTCGGTCGGTTGGGACAGAGCAGCGAGGAAGTCTCCGCAGTGTGAGGTCAGGCAAGGGGCACTGGTGGCGTGCACGTGGGGTCGGATTGTGAGGCGCTAGCTGCGAGAGCTACAAAGTTCGTAGCCCACCGAACCTGCACGCTGAAGTTGAGTGGTCAGTTAACCTGTTATGAAACTTCAACTGCTGTGACATCTCTTCGTTCATTGCCCCTTGTTGCTTCCTGGGCCGTACCAGCTAGCAGCGGAAGTTTGCACCCGACTTCCTGCACGGTCTTTAACTATTAAATTGGTTTTACGTGAAATATTTTTAAGATAAGGCCCTCAGTCGTCTTAAATTAAAATTTGAAGATTCATTTGTTTAAAACTAATTTTTATTTCTTTTTTAAAGTTGCTCTATCCGAAATTCCTTTTATCGAGGCCCTAAGCCGTGAGTTGTTCAATGTCTTGTGTGTGGCCTTCAGCTGAGTATTTACGTGAAATATTTTTATGTAAGCTGCGTGTACTCTTTAAAGCAATTTTTTATAACTTGTGTTAAGGCCTTCAGCCATTCTTGTTTTGGGTGTGGTTTTGGGTCTTCAGCCCAGGCGGTATCTCATGTTTTCTTAACCAGGCCTGCAGCCACATTGTTTTATTTTGATCCTTTTAAAGCAATGTGTAATTAAGTGGTGCTTACGAAAATAAAAGTTTGTGTGTTTTGTGCGACTGACAGTAACTGATTACGGCCCCCTCCACAACCAGAAACTGATCCGCTCTATCCTGCTAGACCAGATTTCACACGATGACATGATGCCGAAACTAGTTATATAGTTCTACATAAATATGATAATTTGAATAAGGCGTGGATTAATTTTCCAAACAGACGGAAAGAAAGGCATACATGGGCGTAGTTAAAAGTAAATCATCTTCCGAATGACTAATAAATGCTAAATATAAACACTTCTTTATCTAAAAACGTATGTTGATAAAATTCGTTTCTCATTGAACCCACTACTGCTTTCCCAGTCATTTCCTTTTCATAAAACGGAGCGTTGAAAGTCGTCTGTTTCCGTACAACTTTCATACAACAATTTGTTATTTTCACATTTTTAATAGTTCAGCGTATTTGCAAATGTAGGGGTACAACAAAGATGCTATTCTGCTGTAATATCGATTGGAAAGAGCTTAGATACCTGCGGGGTAGTCTGTGAGTTTTTTGGGGAAGTTACCAGAACTCTACCGGCCGCGTTAAGACCCTAGGCTTGGGCGTCGAATAGACCACACTTGTACACCGCTGGGTAGAGAGATAGGACGGGTTTTGGTGTCGAATGCCGAGTGTAGAGCACGTTGGTCGGTGAAGTGGTGAGATGTTAGGCTGGGTGCTATAAATACACACTTGCTATGTGATCATACATGAGGTCTGTCGTTCGCGCTTACCTATTTTCGTGACTTGCTTCGCGCAATTGGTTTAAATTTTAAGAGGTGGCCTCTTAGTGTCTTCGTGAGTTCATTTGGAATCTGCCCGCTATCAATCTATCCGAATGGTGCTACAATCAGTTAAGTCAAGTATCTTTGTGAATGCTTCGCTACATGTAGGCACATTTAGGCTACCTGCGTGCCATGTGTTTTTCAGGCTCATGTAATACCTGTTTCGTTGTGACTTATTCAGTTTCCTGGGATCAGTTATGACTAATCGTGTAGTCCCTAGTCCCAGGGACCTTATCAAAACTCGAACATCTATGCTGTGTACATGCAGACTGACGCAACAAATGGAAATGAGTACCAATTTTTTGAAGAGCTTCGGCAACGCTGTTCGAGTTTAGAATGAGTACCAAGGGGGTTGAATCATGGATAGGAATTTGGATTAAGGAGTGAAGTGTGCAATGGTAGTGTGTGCAGTTTGGAAAATCCACTGTGCCAGGGTAGCGATGTGGTTAGCGCACCTGCATGGTAAGCAGGAAACGCAATTTTGAATCCCGGTCTTCGTACAAATTTTCGTTCGTCGCTTAGTCTGCATACACACGTTAGCTATATAAATTTACATTCAAATACTGTCTACAATCAGTCTCGTTTCCACGCATTTTCCTTTTAAGACGAATATACCGATTTGTATGTAACAGTTGGTACATCACACGAATGCATTGTGGCTGTTTTTCGGACATGCCCGAAACAACAGACACCACGCATTCATATAAATTATTCGCTTAGATGGGCAACACATCCACCTTCTTCTGTGCTGATGCACAGACACGTCCGACCTCCTGCGGGAATCTCTGATCAGCGAGAATGGAATACATGGATAGGGATTGCGGATAGGTAGCTCCAGGTGGAAATGTAGGTCGGCCGAGAGACGGGTCGAGTTAGTGCAGGCGGTTGTTGTAAACACGCGCAGAGATTAATGCAATTGCGTAGCAAGCAGGAGATCCCGGGTTGGAATCCCGATCGGTCAGACATTTTCACTCGTCGTCGCTGATTCCGCATCATGTCTCGACATCACTGGTCTGTTCCCTTTCCTTCATCACCCCCCCCCCCTCCTCCACCTTCAATGTACACATAGTTGGTACGTTATCATTTGATGCGAAAAATGTGGCAAAACTTCACTATTATCTCGTACCAGTTTACATCAACGTTAACTGAGTGTTCAGTGCGGCTGACTTCCAAGCTGAGGACCTGCGTTCGATACCCGGTACTGCTACTGATTTTTCCTTGGTGTGAGGGTTGGAACGAGGTGCGGTCGGCCTCGTGAGGGCAAGTGAATGACTACTTTACCGAGCAGTAGCGGCCCCTGTGCAAGAAAATAGATAACGGCAGGGAGTGCGATGTGCTTACTGCTGGCACCTTCGCACCGCAGTCAAGTGATAGAGGATGACGTGGCAGTCTGTCGGCATCGTTAGATCTTCCGAGGCCTTTAGACACAGTTTAAGTTGCACGTGATGCATGTCAACAACAACAATATTCTCTATGAATATAGTATTGTTATTTACATTTCTGTGTTCTCCTTTCGCTGTGGCCGAGCGGTTCTAGGTGCTTCAGTCCGGAACAGCGCTGCTGCTGCGATCGCAGGGTCGAATCCTGCCTCGGGCATGGACGTGTGTGATGTCCTTAGGTTAGTTAGGTTAAGTAGTTCTAAGTCTATGGGATTGATGATCTCCTCAGATGTTAAGTGCCATAGTGCTTAGAGCCATTTTAACCTTTTTCTTTTTTCGCCTTTCAGCAGTTTGGGTGCTGGAACTGATACAGGAAGCAGAGACGCAATGCCTGTACGCCAGAAGGTGTGGCTATTTAATTTCTCTTGCTTTATATATATTGTTACAACAAACAGGAAGGACATTCGCATTGCACAGTAAATGGTTATAACCCCCCTCACCTCCTGTTTTATACTTGTGCGCTGCCTGGTACGATCGCTTACACTTAGTTGAACCAAGTTACATTTTCCTAAGCCTATTATAAAGTAAATGTATACTGCCTACATAAACAAATCGTTCAAATGGCTCTAAGCACTATGGGACTTAACATCTGAGATCATCAGTCCCCTGGACGTACAACTACTTAAACCTAACTAACCAAAGCACATCACATACAGCGATGCCAGAGGCAGGATTCGAACCTGCGACCGTAGTAGCAGCGCGGTTCCGGAGTAAAGCGCCACGCCTACATGAAATTTTCCCTTTAAATTGCGTTATTTAATTTAATTCTAGGGTCAAAATTTACTGTCGGTTTTCAGATCAAGATTTACATGGATTTATTATCACCGGCAATTCATTTTTCAAACCTAACCGTAGCCTGTACGTAGGCGGTAGGGGGAGACATCTGAGATAACAGTGAGGAGATAGCAGTAGTGAACAAAGGGCTGTATTGGTATTCCAGGAGTGCGATACACAGAAAGGAGAGGAAGCGTCACAAGAAGTTTATTAGTCTCCGCATGTCTCATTGACGGACGGATCCCGTCGACATGCTGGTTACAGCTCCGTAGGAAGGAGGCGGTAATCCTCAGGGCAGCGGGCAGCGCCCTGCCCTTCGGCTCCCTGGCCTGCCGCCGCTTATCGGGGCGGCTCAGGCTATCTGCCACACGTGCCCTCAGCCCTTTCTGCTCGGACCCGCTATCTCCACCCACACACGCTCTGCCAGTGTGAGACCCGACGCACGGCTCGACGTGGCCCGACACCCGAATTACGTGCGGCACGCAACTGGTCAATTCGCGGCTTATCTCGGCCCGCAGTGGGGCACGCCTTGTAGCCGGCAAGCGTCTGCTGCCTGTCTGCGGACCGCCCACTGACTTTCAGTCGTATGCCACTCCACTTTCGAATGTTTCATTTTTATTATTCTCCTTTTTCAGTTACATCCTGTATGGCTGCCGTTCCTCTTTCTTACATTAAGTTTTTGTTGGAAGTAGCGTGGAAGACAGTGAACGTACATTCGTAGGGGAGGGGTTCAAATCGACGTTCATTCGTCTAGATGTTCAGTTCCCGTGATTTCAACAGATTATGAGCTAGGTATACGCGTGAGAGCTTTATGCTATCAGAGGACTTCCGCTAGTAATCTGTGGACTCGTGAACAGCCCTGGCAGTGTCCGAGAGTGGTCAAGATCCAGAATGAGATTTTCACTCTGCAGCGGAGTGTGCGCCGATATGAAACATCCTGGCAGATTAAAACTGTGTGCCGGACCGAGACTCGAACTCGGGACCTTTGCCATTCGTGGGCAAGTGCTGTAGCTACTGAGATACCCAAGCACGACTCACGCCCCGTCCTCACAGCTTTACTTCCGCCACTACCTCGTCTCCTATTTCCTAAACTTTACACAAGCTATTCTGCGAGCCATGCAGGACTAGCAGTTTCTTTCAGGAGTGCTAGTCCTGCATGGTGCGCAGGAGAGCTTCTGTAAAGTTTTGGAGGTAGGAGACGAGGTACTGGCAGAAGTAAAGCTGTGAGGAGGAGGCGTGAGTCGTGCTTGGGTAGCTCAGCTGGTGGAGCACTTGCCCGCGAAAGGCAAAGGTCCCGAGTTCGAGTCTCGGCCCGGCACATAGTTTCAATCTGCCAGGAAGTTTCAGTGGGCAAGATGTCAGTTGCGCTCTGCGAGTATAGACCTCTCTTGTAGACGGCAACCTCCAACTTCTGAGAGCTGCTCTCCGTAACCCTCTGATGAGAAAAACTGTACCATCGTCGTTGGGGAGACTAGAGTACTCGGAGAGTACTGAGTAGTCATATTGTGTCACAAATTTGTACTGTATTTCATAGTTTGTACCCCACAACATCTTGGTAGTATACAAGGTGTAACAAAAGTGTACAGCACAAATTTCAGTACACATTGATCACACGTGGACGAAGAAATTATAAGAACATGGGTCTGGAAACACTTCGTATCCATGTTACAACTCATTTTCTCCAACACATTATTCATGGGAAACACACAGTCGGCCTGTATGGGCAGACGTTAATCCTCACGTAAATACTGAAGCAAGAAATCGATAAAGATTTTCTGATAATGTTTGGGCCGGAATTGTTGGTGACTGTTCGTCAGTCGACTCTACTGAATCGAATTATCGAGTAGTCCTACTTTCCTAAGCAGCACATGCGTCCACGTCATCGTATTTTCTACGTTTCTGTCTGGCACACACTGTAGATTGCTAACATATACGAACGAGAAAAGTCGTGAATATGATGTTTTGTTATTAAAAATAGGCTAATGGGAGAGATTCTTCAATACCAGCTAACGAGCATAAACACCCTTAATGATCGTAATTCTGTTATGGAAGCGTTGCCTGTTTGTCCTCGATCTGACAATCCTACTTTCTACACGCTGTACAAAATATTTGCTTGTCTACCTGCATCTACTGCTACAGTAGAAAGAAGTTTTCCAACATTGCAGCGTACAAAGACGTGGCTGACGTCGACAATGAAGGAGGATCGACTTAATGGCTTAGCTCTGTTGAACACTCAACCTCACATTGATTGTCCTATTGACAATGTAATTAAACAATTTGGCAGGAAGAACACGCGCATAGAATTCATCATTTGAGGAAGAGAAGCACAATTGTAACTTTTTTATATCGTAAGATGGCATTGTCTAGTATGTATGGAAATGTTTAAATAAAACTTTCTTAAACTTTGCATATGACTTGATTATTTTTTATTACGGTGAAAATAAAGGTACCGGTAGCTCAAGATACCATTAGCGCCCATCCTTGAGGTTTTTCTGTATCTGTGCGACAGAACATGTTCTTTATGCACGATGGAGCACCCCCTCATTTTAGTGTTATCGTCCATCCTCTTCTAAATAACAGATTCGGTAAAGGATGGATAGGTAGAGTTGGACCATTTACCTTGCCTGAACGCTCTTCGGACCTAAGCCCACTAGACTTTTATTTGTGAGGGCATTTGAAAGCTTTTTTTTTTATATTATGGAAGGCTGCGAAACCATACGCACTATTCCAGGGATACGTCAGTGTATCCGAAATTCACTACGACCGCGGGTTTACGCATTTATCAATGCCCATGGATGGCATATTGAACATCTGAGAGGAAGAGTTGCATGATATGCTGGTGAGTTCTGTTTGCGTGTCCTGTACATGTTTTTGCACCATGTATTTTGTCTTTCTCATGCACACAGGAAATAAAGGTACTCACGAAACTACTTCTAACATGTTTCTAAGCGATCACCTATTTTACTTTCTAAAGAACAGTACGAGCAGCTAACCTATCTTGAAATTTCTATAACCAAACAATGCTACACAACAAATAACATTTAAGAATACCATAGACGTATCATACAGAATTAACAAACGAAAACAAAAAATTGTCACTGAAGAGAATTCGATTCCACGCGACCACTGAAGAACGATTGAGGACTAGCGCGCTAAGCACTGTGCCTCATTAACACTGCAACAAGCCATAGCGTAAACGTGTACCAATGTTGTCGAGAAAATATGAGACTAATGCCGCCACTGATACGCAATGTGAGTGAATATCAGCTATGTTCTGACAAAAAAAAATAACGAATAAAGATGCCAGGAAGTGGCCTCGGGACGAAGCTGTGCTTTTAATTAGTTTGTACGAGAAAAGACTAGCGTTATGGAATCCACACTTCCTGAACTACAGGAACTGCGATACGAAGGAAAATTTATTGGCTGAGATGGCTACAGTTTTTAACACTTATGCAGAAGAAATTTAATAGCATATCGACAATTCAAAGACTTAAGCAAAGTCCTTTTAATTAACACAGAGAAACAAGTGAAGTTATGTTTGAAAATAAATTTTCGGAATCATAAAATTGCCATTCAACTTCAAGTAACGCCGCTGTCGTTATAATTTTATATGACGTATTTATTGGCAATATTATTACGTTGGGTGTTGAAGAACAGATCTTCAGGAAATTCACAAGTGGTTCCTTAAGTCAATTCAAGTAAAAACGTTCAAATAAATATACTTCCAGAGACGGTTCAGTTATCAGATATCAGACATATCTGGCTTTTGAGAGTATGGAATTATCAACATCATATTGTTCAAACATTATCACATAGTAATTGTTACTGCACCAAACAGTAAAGGGAATAGACGCAGCTGATGCTATAAATATTAGTGTCACAAGTAGTCGGTCTGTAATACTAATGAAATTATGCTTAATAGTATCTAGATTGGCAATTTTGGTTCCATCGCTGTCGTGCTCTTAAAACTTCTAAATTTTAGTATATTTTCCATCAAAAGCTTACAATTCGTTTCTTCCATGCTCCAAAATCATCCTGCTGCCTGGTTCTCTCTCTTATCCAACAAGAACACGTCGTTTAGGTTTTTTCTTCGCCACCGAAAGCATTAAAAGAATAACTGCATCCTGACGCTCTTCCATCGCAACCTCTTCCCTCACCCACAGAGCTACGACAGGGAAATCTAGCGGGCAGTCATCTCTCAGCTCTCACAGTCACGCTCATACTGCTTTGCATAAATACTCCCGACATCTGCTCTCGCAGGACTCTCAGACACTCACAGACAGTACTCAAACGAGTTATCAGATAGTGACTACAAGCGAAGATTCGACCCTAATGAAAAAATTTTGGGAGTGCTATCTGAGAGCACAAAATTGTCTCAGAGCAGAAAACTCACGTCTATTCTAGCCTTAAATACTGTTTTTCCCCATCTGAGGATATTTACCTCTGAGCCAAAATGAAATTTTTTGAGGGGCTAAAACAAAAGGTTTCGATTTATTTCAGACACGAAACTACATTATTTTTAAAATATCACAATTTAGTAAGACTGAATTACTGATTAGCCAAGTTGTTAATATTTCCATTTAGTTTTTATTTCAAATACTAGCACTAATGGGTGAGACGATATAGTGGAAGTTATAGCTTGTGAAACAAATGTGTGGCAAGTTCCTCACATATCCCGCGTATTACATACATAACTTTGTACCAGGCACAGGTGACAGTCAAACTGAGACATTTATATCATATACGCTTCAATATTTCATGAAAATGCCTTCTCCGAGTTCTAAGTAGTTCCCACGATAGACCGGAAATTGCTTTATTATTCGCTTCGCAACAATAAAGTAACTAAGATAACTACGTAGGCTTCCACGTCTGGTGTCATGATGATTAAAATTATTCTGGGTGATGTACCACTCATTATAAACAATAAAACCGACATTTCGACCGTACTACAGCGCTCTTACCCAGAGGGAGGCATTTATTATTATTATGAAGGTCATTATTATCATTATTATTATTATTATTGTTATTTATTGGTGGCTGTGGTCGTACGAAAAGCATTATCAGACTGAGGAATTCAAATTTCAGTCATTTCGGAAGTAGAGAGTCTAGCAACCAAGTGAATTAAAAATTAGTGCACGTATTTTAACTTGGGTGATTTTAAATAGGGGTGCAAGGTGTAGGTAAGAGTAATGGTGCATAGGAAGATTATTTTGTAACAAGTTTCTACTCGTAATGAGGAAAATTAGCTTCCGTTTCTGAGAAGAAGTTGTTGTTAACACTAGCGATACATCGAAAACTGTTTCACGATTCTGTAAAAGAGACTGTTAAAAATAAGCAGTATCAGTTGTGTCATTAAGTCACTAATTTGCGATAAAACACCTACAAAAAGAAAACATCGGTGTTCTTTCATCTCTTTAAAATTGAAAGTTTTTCAAGAAAATTCTATTTCAGTGTGACGTTTAGTCAGGTGCTGATATTAATGACTGGAAATGGGGTGAGTGCTGGCTGATACCTTACTTCACTCTTTTTTTTTTTTTAATTTCCCAGGATGGCCAGCCCGCTGGACCGAACAGGCTGAGTTACTGTGCCGGCACCACCAGGCCATGCATGAGCACTGGACTGCACATGGGAGCGTCTTATCGTTTTTCGCTTATATCCCCAAGTCACCACGAATACTGTAATTTTAGGAGAAATAAAAGGAAAAAGGTTGGCAAACATCGTGGAACAGTATCGAAACAATTTTTCTACTTAAGTAAAAGGGAAACAAGTGACTTACAATAACATGATCCTCGTATGTTACGTATAGGTATTTAATTCATTTATGAAGTTTTAAATTAGGCCACTATTTGCTAGCATGCTGGCACGTCAGTACTGAATAGGAAATCAAGGTGCATTGTTTTACTTGAATAGTATAGGGAACCACGGCAGCCGTAAACAGCTGCATCGTGATGATGCTAGTCTGTTGTTTCATATTTCTTTTCGTACAGTGAGCGGCGGAAGAAGGATACGCCGGGGGAAAGACAAAGGCAATGCGTCCCAGACGTGCTGGCATCCAACACTTTGTCTTCGGCGCAGTAGCTTGTTCTTTCCTTTCCGAACCCCAGGCCGCTGCCCATCTCCTTTCCGCGGAATTCACAATATGGTATCGACTTCTTTTTCCCTTTCACGCCTCCTTTTTTGTTTGGTACTTGGACGCAAGTACTCGGACCACCTGCTGCGAGAGTATAGTTGCGCTTCTTCCTGCAAGAATCTAGAGTCCGATCAGCTACAGTTATGTGCAGGGACACACTATTAACCCTTGCAGAATTCAGTGAGTTACAGAGTGGCTTATGTTACACATATACGTCCCGCACAGCCTACATGTCTATAGAAATTCAATCCAAACAATTCGAATATAAGGATCTAATTTGATGAGAAAATAGCCAGACCTCAAAATATTTTCAAGACGACATGTTTTTGATAAACAAGCGGAAATCAATTTTGCCTAGCAGCGAAGAATGTTGAGCACTTCAGCACCACGACTAACTCTCCCCATACAGTCTTGGTTGCGGAGATTTTTGTGATGCGTTTCGCTTGTGGTAACCATCTTCACATTATCTACGGATTAAGGACACGACCTGCTCCCATCTAGTGCAAAAACGTACTCTACGGGAAAAGTTTTCATCAAAACTTAAAGAAACTGGTCACGGCGCACGCCATCTACAAAATTAACACATGGTGCGAATACATCGGCAAAATGCGTTTCGGGTATCAAGAAGTTGAAAATCTCCAATGCCTGTCAACTGAGTTCCTGAAGAGAACCGGGACGATGAACAACTACATCGAAAAAATTACTGGCCACTTTTCGGAAACACGGCAACCTGTCAATGAATTTAATGAACTGCACCCGAAAATATCATTCACAAATGAAATTATGGATGACTCGGGTAAACTAAATTATTTAGAACTCCAGTTAAAATTAGTTAATAATCAAGCAATTTTTGATGTACATAGGAGACCAATCACTAGCGATTCAATCATTCACGCTTCATCTTGTCATCCACGGCGATACAAACGGTTTTTTTTTCAGCTCCTCGATTAATCATTGGTCTACCTCTTGGTGAAGATGCTATCTGTAAAGAAATGAACAACTTAGAATTTATAGCAAGTAGAAACGGTTATAGTATTTATTCAGTCCAGATGTTGTATAAAGAAAAGAAACTGAAATTGCCTGCTTCGTCCACAATCGAACTGTTTCAAACAAAGGTTCAGTGGATCCCCCTCCTTTCCCTAGGAAACACGACTTACTACCTAGCCAAGAATTTTCGGCTTACAAACATACGTGTGGCTTTTACTGGCGGCACCCACGTAAAACATCAAATCCTTCATAACGAACAGGCGCAGAAAAGTGTTTATGATAAGTCTGGGGTTTACATATTAGATTGTACCCAATGAAACGATGTATATTTTGGACAAACGGGAAGACTGTTCCAAACCAGGTTTCAGGAACACTTGCTCACAAAAAGAGGCCAGATAAAACAACACTCGCCATTTGCAAAACATCTAAAGGCAGCTCGCTATTGTCAGCGTACTGTCAATAATATGGAGATTTGCATTTTGCCTATAAGGGTCAGAAACTCAATTTACTTGAGTAATTTGAGATCGCTAAACGTTTTTTGGCGTTGATGGCCTCCTTAATCATCAGCTGACGAGCAAAAATCGATCATTTTTTTATCTAATTATGTCCCTTTTTAAAGATGTTTAGTCTTGTTACTGTAAGTAAGCTGGTATCTCCTTCCTTATTTGTTTAATACCCTTACCTTTAAGGACCAATTTATGTTCTTGTTTTTATATTTATGGCAGCTTACACATAAGGTAGATTTATCTTATCGGACAGATGCCATGTTGTTTTAGAAATTATGTTCAATGTGATTTACTAGGCTATTAACGTTCTGCAAGTGAATACTGTCCTGCGCAATGGTTAGTGTAATAGACTAGTCAACACCACCTGTCTGATTCTACTGTACTACTTGCATTCGAGGCCCGACTGCCACATTTTTCGGCATTTTATCAGCGGGGTCGCTCGTACGTGCTGTGCTATCGCTCCGTGAAGCTCTGCTGTGCATGTGTTCCTAACTTGTTCGGCATCCGTCAATCATGGTAACGAGTGACGTAATTTTAGGGGGTTTTTCGATATTCATTTTCACGGTCTCTTTAATCGCCCTTTTCAAATCTAATTATTTCCAGTTTATCAAACCTTAAAAACTTTTTCGCTGCAATTTTTCATCGTCCTGATTCTTTCCAGAAACCCAGTTGGCACACATTCGAGATTTTCAACTTTTTGGTAGCCCAGCCGCATTTTGCCGATATATTCACATCGTGTAATCATTTTGTGGACGGTGTACGCTTTGACCAGTTTCTGTAATTCTGATGAAAACTTTTCCGGTAGAGTACATTTTTTTTCACAAGATGGGACCAGGACGTTTCCTTATACTTATTTTTATAATATCTTCCTTTGTAGATAATCCGAAGAAGACCACCACATGCGAAACGCGTCACTGAAATCTGAAAATAAAAACCTCCGCAACCAAGGCTGTATTTTTGTATCAAATTTTACGCTGGTTGCTGTATCAGCCGAGATGACGGACTGGAAGAAATTTTTCTATCACATATTTTCAAGATACAGTTCTTGTGTTCACAGAAGACGTCAGAGTAAAAAAATAAAAATAGAGACAGTTTTAAGATATTGTAGTCTACATTCAGTGACTATCTACAATTTATGTTCGATGGTTTAACACAGCTTACTCCCCCGCCAAGGAAAAATGTAATTCACAAGGAAACGAAGAAAAAGTCTAGTTTTTTAGGGTTGTGAAATTGAAACCCTCGAGGAAGGTTTACTTATCAAGACCTATGATGGAAATAAATAATTATTAATATAATAGAGTAGCTTCAGAGTGAACTTCTTTTCAGTAAAGGTAAGAGAGATGCGTCATAAAAATAACTAATGATAAATTAGTTACGGAAAAGGTATAAAAGTTTCGAACAGGTCATTTCAGCACGTAAGTAAAGCTTGATGAAGACTAAATTCATGGGTGATCATTCGTTATGAAGTCACTTAAGAGAAACTGTTTACAAGTGAGAGCTGATTGGATAGGAGAAAATATTTTCGACGAACTAACGTTCTTACCTAATGGGCAGGAATAATCGCCAAATTAGAGGAGCCACCCCCGCATGCTTTGGCCAAGGGACCATAAGTCTTTCTACATTTCCTTTTCCTTGAACAGAAAACTAGTAAAGATTATATTGTCATGCGTTTCTAGTACATATTGCAATAAGCGTTTAACTACACAGTCGTGGTGTGATATACATTGCGGTTGGTCAATGAGAGATATACCTGAAAGTGTCAAACGTTATGTTTTTTTCGTGTCCTGACTGCTGTTATAACCAATTACACACTTAATTCCCACTATCGATTGTGAACGGGTTGGTCAAACGATTGAACTTACCAGACATCCGTAAGCGGTGTAAATCTTTAACTGACACTGGTAAACAGACATATCGCTAAACTCAAATTATGTTTATTACATTATTTGCTACGAGCAATCAATTTTATTCGTATTGATATAATCACAATAGTTTCTCTAGTAAGTATGAACACTATTCTTATGTTATCAACTCTGTAATCTTCAGATATCATCGTATATGTGTGTAATGGTATGAATAGTTTATCGATGATCACTCATCTCCTTCAGAGCTGGCTTTTTCTTCAGCTAGCATTTGTGCCTCTTGGTATTTTCCGATATAGATAACACTGAGAGCAATTCGCAGTAAGATTTCTTACATTATAAGGCGTAGAATCAAAGCGGGAGTCGTTTGTAAGAATATTTATTTTCAGATAGTGTTCTTCCGCAAGGCACATGTAAGTAAACAGATTGTTGTGAATCAGTTCCTTGTTACATCGAATTTTTCATGCTATATGTAGTAAAATGTTTTCTTTTTTCCAATGGAGAATGAACAACGCAAATAATATTGTTTCACAAATTAATTCGTAAGTGTTAGCCGCTAAGATAACATAAATAATTTCCGCTGACAGTGCACAAGTAGGACGATTATTGAAAATATGCAACGTGACGAAAACATTTTATGGACACACTTGAATGTAATAGGGATATTATTTACACTTTTATGGTTGGTTTTATAGTAAGAGGGATCATAGCAACATCTCTGAATATTTCTTTTAGATCTACAAAAAACATGTCATCGAGGTGGCAGAGGTGGCAGATGAAGTTCCTGCTGATCGTTTAATGAACAGCCGCGGAAGAGGTCACAGAAGAGTACAGAAACGATTCAAAATTGTGACACTGTGGCACGGGTGATATGGATAATACTTCTACAATATTTTCAAACACTACTGCAGTAGCGGATGGTAGTCTGGGTAACAGTGTCAAGCTGACCAGTGGGTGAAACGCTTAGTACAGGAACAGCCTACGTGTGAACACGCATTTCATGAAAGTCATTAAACTGGCTCTGGTAATGAAGTGAGTGCAAATGTGGATATATATGCATTGTCTTAAGTTAGGTTTCAAATGAAGTGACCCGTGGTCTAGGGGTAGCGTCTTTGATTCATAATCAAAAACGTCTTCGGTCCCGGGTTCGATCCCCGCCACTGCCTAAATTTTGATAAATAATCAGCATTGGCGGAGGAAGACTTCCGGCATAAGAAGTCAGCCTCATTCTGCCAACGGCCTTGTCAAAGAGGGCGGAGGAGCGGATAGAGGTTCAGGGCACTCTCTTGTCCTAGGGGTGGGAAATTTCCCCTAAAAGCGGAAGAATCAGCAAAGATCAACGACATGAGGATGCAGAAGGCAATGGAAACCACTGCATTAAAGACACGTAACGTGTATTCACAGGACATGTGGTCTGTAATTGAAGAAGTATCATGATGATCTCTCCATTGGCAAAAGATTCCGGAATAGTCCCCCATTCGGATCTCCGGGAGGGGACTGCCAAGGGGGAGGTTACCATGAGAAAAAGATTCAATAATCAACGAAAGGATAACGTTCTACGAGTCGGGGCGTGGAATGTCAGAAGCTTGAACGTGGTAGGGAAACTAGAAAATCTGAAAAGGGAAATGCAAAGGCTCAATCTAGATATAGTAGGGGTCAGTGAAGTGAAGTGGAAGGAAGACAAGGATTTCTGGTCACATGAGTATCGGGTAATATCAACAGCAGCAGAAAATGGTATAACAGGTGTAGGATTCGTTATGAATAGGAAGGTAGGGCAGAGGGTGTGTTACTGTGAACAGTTCAGTGACCAGGTTGTTCTAATCAGAATCGACAGCAGACCAAAACCGACAACGATAGTTCAGGTATACACGCCGACGTCGCAAGCTGAAGATGAACAGATAGAGAAAGTGTATGAGGATATTGAAAGGGTAATGCAGTATGTAAAGGGGGACGAAAATCTAATGGTCATGGGCAACTGGAATGCAGTTGTAGGGGAAGGAGTAGAAGAAAAGGTTACAGGAGAATATGGGCTTGGGACAAGGAATGAAAGAGGAGAAAGACTAATTGAGTTCTGCAACAAGTTTCAGCTAGTAATAGCGAATACCCTGTTCAAGAATCACAAGAGGAGGAGGTATACATGGAAAAGGCCGGGAGATACGGGAAGTTTCAATTAGATTACATCATGGTCAGACAGAGATTCCGAAATCAGATACTGGACTGTAAAGCGTACCCAGGAGCAGATACAGACTCAGATCACAATATAGTAGTGATGAAAAGTAGGCTGAAGTTCAAGACATTAGTCAGGAAGAATCAATACGCAAAGAAGTGGGATACAGAAGTACTAAGGAATGACGAGATACGTTTGAAGTTCTCTAACGCTATAGATACAGCAATAGGGAATAGCGCAGTAGGCAATTCAGTTGAAGAGGAATGGACATCTCTAAAAGGGGCCATCACAGAAGCTGGGAAGGAAAACATAGGTACAAAGAAGGTAGCTGCTAAGAAACCATGGGTAACAGAAGAAATACTTCAGTTGATTGATGAAAGGAGGAAATACAAATATGTTCCGGTAAAATCAGGAGTACAGAAATACAATTCGCTGAGGAATGATATAAATAGGAAGTGCAGGGAAGCTAAGACGAAATGGCTGCAGGAAAAATGTGAAGACATCGAAAAAGATATGATTGTCGGAAGGACAGACTCAGCATACAGGAAAGTCAAAACAACCTTTGGTGACTTTAAAAGCAACGGTGGTAACATTAAGAGTGCAACGGGAATTCCACTGTTAAATGCAGCGGAGAGAGCAGATAGGTGGAAAGAATACACTGAAAACCTCTATGAGGGTGAAGATTTGTCTGATGTGATAGAAGAAGAAACAGGAGTCGATTTAGAAGAGATAGGGGATCCCGTATTAGAATAGGAATTTAAAAGAGCTTTGGAGGACTTACGGTCAGATAAGGCAGAAGGGATAGATAACATTCCATCAGAATTTCTAAAATCATTGGGGGAAGTGGCAACAATACGACTATTCACGTTGGTGTGCAGAATATATGAGTCTGGCGACATACCATCTGACTTTCGGAAAAGCATCATCCACACAATTCCGAAGACGGCAAGAGCTGACAAGTGCGAGAATTATCGCACAATCAGCTTAACAGCTCATGCATCGAAGCTGCTTACAAGAATAATATACAGAAGAATGGAAAAGAAAATTGAGAATGCGCTAGGTGACGATCAGTTTGGCTTTAGGAAAAGTAAAGGGACGAGAGAGGCAATTTTGACGTTACGGCTAATAATGGAAGCAAGGCTAGAGAAAAAGCAAGACACTTTCATATGATTTGTCGACCTGGTAAAAGCGTTCGACAATATAAAATGGTGCAAGCTGTTCGAGATTCTGAAAAAAGTAAGGGTAAGCTATAGGGAGAGACGGGTCATATACAATATGTACAACAACCAAGAGGGAATAATAAGAGTGGACGATCAAGAACGAAGTGCTCGTATTAAGAAGGGTGTAAGACAAGGCTGTAGCCTTTCGCCCCTACTCTTCAATCTGTACATCTGGGAAGCAATGATGGAAATAAAAGAAAGGTTCAGGGGTGGAATTAAAATACAAAGTGAAAGGATATCAATGATACGATTCGCTGATGATATTGCTATCCTGAGTGAAAGTGAAGAAGAATGAAATGATCTGCTGAACGGAATGAACAGTCTAATGAGTACACAGTATGGTTTGAGAGTAAATCGGAGAAAGACGAAGGTAATGAGAAGTAGTAGAAATGAGAACAGCGAGAAACTTAACATCAGGATTGATGGTCACGAAGTCAATGAAGTTAAGGAACTGTGCTACCTAGGCAGTAAAATAACCAATGACGGACGGAGCAAGGAGGACTTCAAAAGCAGACTCGCTATGGCAAAAAAGGCATTTCTGGCCAAGAGAAGTCTACTAATATCAAATACCGGCCTTAATATGAGGAAGAAATTTCTGAGGATGTATGTCTGGAGTACAGCATTGTATGGTAGTGAAACATGGACTGTGGGAAAACCGGAACAGAAGAGAATCGAAGCATTTGAGATGTGGTGCTATAGACGAATGTTGAAAATTAGGTGGACTGACAAGGTAAGGAATGAGGAGGTTCTATGCAGAATCGGAGAGGAAAGGAATATGTGGAAAACACTGATAAGGAGAAGGGACAGGATGATAGGGTATCTGCTAAGACATGAGGGAATGACTTCCATGGTACTAGAGGGAGCTGTAGAGGGCAAAAACTGTAGAGGAAGACAGAGATTGGAATACGTCAAGCAAATAATTGAGGACGTAGGTTGCAAGTGCTACTCTGAGATGAAGAGGTTAGCACAGAAAAGGAATTCGTGGCGGGCCGCATCAAACCAGTCAGTAGACTGATGACCAAAAAAAAAAAAAAAAAAAAAAAAAAAAAAAAAAAAAATGTGTCAAATTCATTTCGTTGGAATATGTCTTCCTCCTAAGTGCGTAAGTTTAGTAAACAAACTTGACACAGCATATTTCCTGCAGATTTCTGAACGTACATTGTGCTCCCTGTTCGTTGGTATGAACGATAACCTCCTGCTAACTCGGGGTGGAATCGCAAGTACTTAATAAACTGAGCAAGTTTTTGATTATTACTTTCAAAGAATACTCACTGACTTGTATTTCAGTGTTATGATGGATACAGCATATTGTCATGTGAAGTGTTAATTCAACAATGGGAGGAGTTCTCCATCATCTCCACCAAAAAAAAAATCCCACTGAAACTAAATGACCGGAAAAGTGTCAAATTCGATACTAATATTGATAAAATAGTTATCTCAACGAACTTTGTTTTTTACGAAGTTATTTCACTTTAAAATGCCATTAAGACTTTAAGACGCACTCTCCCACTATGAGGTGTAGAGGAGTAGGCCCGATGAAGGATACTTACTGAATGAAAATGTCATACCCGAAGTGTGATCTACTCTGTTCGTCGTGGTATGTTGAATACTGCAACAGAAATAGGCAAAGTCAGATGACATCTACAGCATGACAGAATTGAGGAACGAATATCAGCATTGTGAATAGCATCGAGGAAGTCAAAAATGCAGCAAACCAAATGCTGGCAGTTTTAGGTAAATTGGCACCTCTAGTCGTGTATAGGAGTGTAGATGCCGGTAAACAGCTTCGAGAAACGTTGAGTACGTATCGTAGTGCGTTTGTCACAGGATATCTCCATCTGATCTCCTTGAAGTGCGCCGACAGCTTGAATGAACTGACTATAATCTAGCGTTATCGTCCGGGTTTTATAATTAAACTTTCCCTATTTCACACGCTGTAACACGAATGCCAATTACCGTACGAGTACCAAACTTGATAGCATTGATGTCAAGGACATGGGGAAGAGAAATAATGCAGAACCAATTCAATTGAAACACTTTTAACGTGCTGCTACGGTACATCATACCATTACATACCGGTACCATTAAATGCAACAAAGACGGTTCAATATGCGCCAATCAGTGTCCAGAAGTGTCTGAAAGGCAGCATTTCATTCAGCGCAGCAGAACGAAGCGTGCCCTTAGGTATGCTGGCTACCTCTCTTGATATGTTGGACAGGAACGTGAGGTGCGCCTGGGAGATCCTAGATGCTCAGTAATCGCTTGTATCTACCGTGTGAATGTCTCTGCCCCGTTTCTAGTATATCGGAGGACCGGCAAGCAACTGGGAAGCGAGCTGTTGACAGCGATGTGGATAGTTGGAGGTTTACCGAGGAAGTGTGAACGAAAGCAGCCAGTCCTGTGGAGTGTTACTGGTGCCATCACGCCACCTGGAGTTTAATACACTCCTGGAAATTGAAATAAGAACACTGTGAATTCATTGTCCCAGGAAGGGGAAACTTTATTGACACATTCCTGGGGTCAGATACATCACATGATCACACTGACAGAACCACAGGCACATAGACATAGGCAACAGAGCATGCACAATGTCGGCACTAGTACAGTGTATATCCACCTTTCGCAGCAATGCAGGCTGCTGTTCTCCCATGGAGACGATCGTAGAGATGCTGGATGTAGTCCTGTGGAACAGCTTGCCATGCCATTTCCACCTGGCGCCTCAGTTGGACCAGAGTTCGTGCTGGACGTGCAGACCGCGTGAGACGACGCTTCATCCAGTTCCAAACATGCTCAATGGGGGACAGATCCGGAGATCTTGCTGGCCAGGGTAGTTGACTTACACCTTCTAGAGCACGTTGGGTGGCACGGGATACATGCGGACGTGCATTGTCCTGTTGGAACAGCAAGTTCCCTTGCCGGTCTAGGAATGGTAGAACGATGGGTTCGATGACGGTTTGGATGTACCGTGCACTATTCAGTGTCCCCTCGACGATCACCAGTGGTGTGCAGCCAGTGTAGGAGATCGCTCCCCACACCATGATGCCGGGTGTTGGCCCTGTGTGCCTCGGTCGTATGCAGTCCTGATTGTGGCGATCACCTGCACGGCGCCAAACACACATACGACCATCATTGGCACCAAGGCAGAAGCGACTCTCATCGCTGAAGACGACACGTCTCCATTCGTCCCTCCATTCACGCCTGTCGCGACACCACTGGAGGCGGGCTGCACGATGTTGGGGCGTGAGCGGAAGACGGCCTAACGGTGTGCGGGACCGTAGCCCAGCTTCATGGAGACGGTTGCGAATGGTCCTCGCCGATACCCCAGGAGCAACAGTGTCCCTAATTTGCTGGGAAGTGGCGGTGCGGTCCCCTACGGCACTGCGTAGGATCCTACGGTCTTGGCGTGCATCCGTGCGTCGCTGCGGTCCGGTCCCAGGTCGACGGGCACGTGCACCTTCCGGCGACCACTGGCGACAACATCGATGTACTGTGGAGACCTCACGCCCCACGTGTTGAGCAATTCGGCGGTACGTCCACCCGCCCTCCCGCATGCCCACTATACGCCCTCGCTCAAAGTCCGTCAACTGCACATACGGTTCACGTCCACGCTGTCGCGGCATGCTACCAGTGTTAAAGACTGCGATGGAGCTCCGTATGCCACGGCAAACTGGCTGACACTGACGGCGGCGGTGCACAAATGCTGCGCAGCTAGCGCCATTCGACGGCCAACACCGCGGTTCCTGGTGTGTCCGCTGTGCCGTGCGTGTGATCATTGCTTGTACAGCTCTCTCGCAGTGCCCGGAGCAAGTATGGTGGGTCTGACACACCGGTGTCAATGTGTTCTTTTTTCCATTTCCAGGAGTGTAGCTACTCGACCGCTGGAGGAAGCGAGCTGAGGCCTATTCTAATGGGTGATAATTTTGTTCTTAACTGATGTGTGAACCTCTACATGCTGTTTCCTTTCAGGTCTACTTGGTATCTGCATTCATATGATTTTCTGTTGTGAGCCAAGGGGTTCTTTCGTATTTTTATACCTGGCTGTGTTCAGCTGATTTTTCTGGAGATTTATTCGGGATTTGTGGATTATAATTCGATATTGGTTGCCTTCTCGCCATGTTACTGGTTAGCATGAGTTGAGTGCGTGTGTTCAAACCTGCACTTTATGACAAATTTTTTTGAATACTGAATTGTAAACCATATGCCTGGAAGATTTTCTGTGCTCTAGTGTAAGTTAGACTTAGTCTTTAGGTTCACCCTTGCGCGGTTTATCTCACTGTGGTTGTAAGAGGTCCGAGCAGATGTAATTTCGATGTATTGCTCATGCACTGCCTGCGATATGCAAGGTCTCTGATCAGAGAGCAGTGTTGACTGCAGTAGGAACTGTGTAGCCGTAGCAGTAAGTTGTTGCTAGCCTGGAGTCTGCTCTGGTCTGGTATGGTGTATCGTGTTGGCTGTCCCGGTCGCGGTGCAGCGATGTCAGAGCCTGAGTATTATTGTATAAGGTAAAAAGCAGCCTCGCGCATATGCATTAAAGTTATCTCAAGTCGCATGTAAATGTTTTAAAAACTCTCGTAATAATAATGTTGCTCATAAAAAGTAACTTTTAACAACCATTCATTTCAATTTAAAGAATTTACTAATTTCTCCCATCCATGATCATCCCGATTATTGCAATAGAAAAATCAGTTGCTTCCTTTCATAATTGACAGATAGGTCGGCCAGCATTGCACAGAGCTGTGCCGAAAAATTTATCGTAAGAGCAGATATACCCGGCGACTTCATTGACGTAAGAATCTTTTTCCTTTTTTTTATTCAGAATGATCTTTCAGGGCCATGACCCAGCACTGCTGTCGTTCAAAATTTACCAGGTTAAATTCACAGTGAATTATTGAAAGGTCATAAGTGAGCGACAATTTAATTGAGATGTTAGTTACATTGTTTTATTGCCAGGTTACTGAATTTAATTTTTTATTGGGACGTTACACTGAATGTGAATGACATAATTATAATTTTTACTATTGAGAGGTTTAGGAATTTTTCTGTTGTGAGGTTACGCTAAATGTGAATGAATTTTGAGCTTAGATTAAATCAGAAAGAATTTTGTGTCGAGGTTAATGTGAAAAGAATGTTGTAGGGAGGTTACAAATGAGAAAGAATTTTGTCAGGAGGTTACACTAAATCAGAATCATATTCATAATATTTATTTTATGTTTGTGGGGAGGTTACACTGTGAAAGAATTTTGTTTTGAGGTTACACTAATTAGAATCATACTCATATTATTATTTATTTTAAAATTCTGTGCGGAGGTTACATGGTTATAAGCCCGATAACCTGTCTGTCTGCTGAGCCGTGTTCAGAGGTAATCTTAAAACACGCAGGACCAACATAGACGAGTGAGAAAATATTGTAATATAGTCTTCTTTAAAAAATATGTCATGAGTAAAAGGTCACATCACTTAACGAAATTGCCATTTAAAAATATTTTTGAGGTGGGTATAAAAAATTAATAAATTTTCTCCAGGTGCTTAGAACTTTAACTTATTTGGAGAATTTGATTTTGGCGTGGTAGCGTGGGGTAATCTTTGTTATCTTTCTTAAATTACGATCTTGCGTCCAGGCATTTCACAAATTGTACTGATTGATGGTGGCGAGCCTTGGCAGCAACTGTCTTATTCATCAGTCTTCAGATATCCCGCTATTAAACTGTGTATTTCATCGCTGTAAAGAGTTCAATTGTTTCTGATAATAAACTGCTGATCAAGTATATTTCGTGATCCAATTATCTGATCAGTCCCCAACCAGCTCCCTCTTCCTTCAAGGGAACATCTCTGAGGCAACGAGGAATAGCCGATTTGGAAATGAGACGAGGTACGAAGGGCAAAATCTGTATGGTATGAGCCAGGCATGAACACAGTAATTTGTCACGTGTGGAGTCTTCAGACACTTCTAAATTAAACACGTAACTAGTTTGTAACTGCCACACACTTCTTTATTACAAACATCATTCCTCTTATCAAATTGTCTCACTCAAATTTCATTAATTAAAGCAATTTTCATAAAAAGCATCATTAATCAAATACGACTGAGTGAACTAAGTCACAAACTCCATGACTTAGATGGAACAGTGTTTCACATGATTCACATCAAACCTCTGACTACTTCCAACAGCTAAAGAATGCATTAAGTCCAACAAACTCGGATCTTTCCAAATTTGTTTAACCAACTTTCATTGAATAAAACAATATTCATAAACCATCTAATATATAAAAATGAATCGCAAAATGTGTTGGTAAGCGCATAACTCAACAACGCCTCGACCAATTTGGCCAAATCTTTTTTTAAAATGTTCGTAGAAGTTCAAGGATGGTTTTTACGGCGAGAAAAATTAGAATTATTGCTGGAAAAACCCTAAAAATAGCCCTTTTCTTTTTCCTATACAAATGATTTGTAACTAAAACGTAGTCAATTTGAGCTTTATTGCTATGGTATAAAGTTCATATTAAAATGAATCGCAAAATGTGTTGGTAAGCGCATAACTCAACAACGCCTCGACCAATTTGGCCAAATCCTTTTTTAAAATGTTCGTTGAAGTTCAAGGATGGTTTTTACGGCGAGAAAAATTAGAATTATTGCTGGAAAAACCCTAAAAATAGCCCTTTTCTTTTTCCTATACAAATGATTTGTAACTAAAACGTAGTCAATTTGAGCTTTATTGCTATGGTATAAAGTTCATATTAAATTACAAGCACACACTGTTAGGTGTGTTCCTAACGTCAAAGATCATATCTATCAAAACAATGTGCGTGTGTGCGTTGGAGCACAGAATACATAGTTGGAGAAGTTTAATATCGCGTTCCGAAACTCGCGTTTCTTTTGTATTAGTTTCGGCACGCGAGATAAAATGCATCAGTTTCCACGTCATTACATCAGTCAAACAAAAATCGCGTTACAATTCGTACGGCTTAAAAGGATTTGACTTCAAGTCATATAAAATGTAAAAAAAAAAAAGTTGTCTGTGACCTAATCTACTGAGTTTGCTTTTGTCAACTGATACACGAAACAAATTCGTGTTTTGTGCAGAGTGTTTACTTAGTTAGTGTTTGTTTAGTTCGTGATTAGTGAAAAACTAATTTATATTTCATATGCCTCCTATACGACGAAGCAATTTAGGTAGAAGAACCAGAAATGCTACAAACCAAGCTAATTACCGATCTAATCGTACGGCACAAGAACGTGACGACGGAAATGAACGTGAAAGAATTCGGATATCACAAACGCGTGAAGCGCGAGCGAGACATTCAACTAATAATCGCGCAAGTTTGAATCGAGCTGCTTTCAGTTACGATGTGTCACTTGACTACAGTAACTACCAATGTGTTGTTATTGGTTCTATGAACTCGGTTTGCTCACACTGTAAGGCATTAAAATACAAAAACGAAGCCAATGGATTGTGTTGCGCAAATGGTAAAGTGAAATTGATACCATTGGACCCACCACCAGAACCATTGTACTCATTGGTTTCAGGAATAGGAACAGATTCTATACACTTTTTGACACATATCCAACAATATAACAATTGCTTTCAAATGACTTCATTTGGGGCAACAAATGTAGTTCAGGAAAATTTTATGCCAACTTTCAAGGTATGTATTATAGCAGTTACTCATAATTATTTTAGCGAACAAAATTTTCTGTCACAAAAGTTAAGATGTGTCACTAATCTTCAATTTCTTAATCACTTATATATCACTTAGTCATCATATTATATGGTGATTCAGTTTCAGTGACACTTTTATTATATTTTATATTACATAGATATTAGTTCAAACTAAATATATACTTTTTAAGATCAAATATTATTTAAGTTTGATCACTGACAATCCATTAATTTATACCACACCATAATATTTTATTTTATTTACAGATACAAGGGCAAATATATCACAGAGTAGGTTCACTGTTACCAGTGTCAGATAGCGACAACAAATTCCTGCAAATTTATTTTATGGGCAATTCACCACAAGAAATTGATCTGCGTTGTGCACATAACAATTTAGTAAAGAGGTCTATTGTAGAACAATTACAAACTTTATTTCATCAACACAATCAATTGATTATATTGTTTAAAACTGCCCTGGATCTGATGCCATCCGATAATCACAAAATTGTAATCAGAGCTGATAAAACACCTGCAGGTCAACATACAAGACGTTTTAATGCACCAACTATTGATGAAGTTGCTATCGTTGTAGTTGGAGAAAACTTGGAATCCCGTGATATTGTTTTACATCGTCGGAATGATCAGTTACAACGTATAAAGGAAACACACCGCTCATATGATGCACTGCAATATCCCATTATATTTTGGCAAGGTGAAGATGGCTACGATTTCTCAATAAAAATGATAAATCCCATTACAGGTAACTAAAATATTAATTTAGCTATGGCGATAATATCTCAGTCATTATATTATGTATTTTAATTTTATATTTGAATGTTATTAAAAGAAAATCTATTTACAGGTTCTGAAACCAACAAAAAAGTCAGATCAATGAACTATTATTCATACCGCCTAATGATTCGGGAAAATGAAGAAAATCACATATTGAAATGTCGGCGATTATATCACAAATATGTTGTTGACATGTATGTAAAAATTGAAACGGAGAGATTAACATTCATCAGGTTGAATCAAACCAAACTCCGATCTGAAGAGTATATTCACCTTCGAGATGCGATTAATACTGATGGAAATGCACAGAATGTCGGTCGGATGACTATTCTTCCAGCAACATACATCGGAAGCCCTCGGCATATGCACGAATATGCTCAAGATGCCATGTCGTATGTTCGTCATTATGGTACAGCAGATTTGTTCATCACATTTACATGCAATCCGCAATGGATAGAAATCAAGCAGGAGTTATTCCCTGGGCAATCACCCATTGATCGTCATGATATTATAGCCAGAGTCTTTAGACAAAAGTTGAAATCTTTAATGGATTTCATCGTAAAACATAATGTGTTTGGTGAGACACGCTGCTGGATGTATTCTGTGGAGTGGCAGAAACGAGGATTGCCACATGCACACATTTTGATTTGGTTGGTTGAAAAGATAAGGCCAAATGAAGTTGATGCAGTGATATCAGCTGAAATCCCTAATGTACAAGTAGATCCTGGATTGCATGAGGTAGTTATCAAAAACATGATACATGGTCCCTGTGGAACTCTTAATCAAAATTCACCGTGTATGATGGATGGTAAATGTTCAAAACGATATCCACGGACATTAATATCGGAAACAATTACTGGTAATGACGGTTATCCATTGTATCGTCGCAGATCGACAGCAGACAATGTAAAATCAACAACTGTCAAATTAAATCAACAAGATATTGAAATAGATAATCGTTGGATTGTTCCATATTCACCCATTTTATCAAAGACATTCAAAGCACACATCAACGTTGAATCTTGCCATTCAGTGAAATCTATTAAATACATTTGCAAATATGTAACCAAAGGGAGTGATATGGCTGTGATTGGAATTGGTGCAGAGAATTCCAATGATGAAGTTACCCAATACCAAATGGGCCGCTATGTCAGTAGTAATGAAGCAGTTTGGCGAATATTTTCTTTTCCTATTCATGAGAGACACCCATCTGTTGTTCACTTAGCTGTGCATGTAGAAAATGGACAAAGAGTGTATTTTACAGCACAGAACGCAGTACAAAGAGCTGCTCAGCCACCATCTACTACATTAACCAGTTTTTTTGAGACATGCCAAAACGATCATTTCGCACAAACATTGCTATATTCTGAAATGCCAAAATATTATACCTGGAATCAATCCTCAAGGAGATTTATACGACGGAAACAAGGAAAACCAGTTCCAGGATATACAGATGTATATTCCACCGATGCGATTGGCCGGATTTATTCAGTACATCCAAGCAATTATGAATGTTTTTATTTACGACTGCTATTAGTCAATGTACGTGGCCCAACATCATTCCAACAGTTACGAACTGTTCATGGTGAATTGTGTGGATCCTACAGAGAAGCCTGTCAACGTTTGCAATTGCTTGAAAATGACGCTCATTGGGAGAAAACTCTCAATGATGCTGTAATATCATCACACGCTCATCAAATACGAACATTGTTTTCTATAATCATATCTACATGCTTCCCATCAAACCCAATTGATTTGTGGATCAAGTACAAAGATTATATGTGTGATGATATTTTGTATCAAATACGGAATAGAATGGGAAATCCAAATATACAAATCAGTGAAGAAATTTACAATGAAGCATTGATTTCAATTGAGGACATGTGCTTTATAATGTCAAACAAACTATTAATTCAATTAGGCCTGACCGCGCCCAATCGTCCAATGCATGACGCTTTTAACCAAGAGTTGCATCGAGAAAAACTGTATGATCTCAACGCTTTGAAAGAATTAATTCAAACAAATCTTCCACTGTTAACTGAACAACAGAAGTATGTATTTGAAACTCTTATGAAAGTAACAAATGATGAAACTGGAGGGATTTACTTCTTAGATGCACCTGGTGGTACAGGAAAAACTTTTTTGATTTCATTAATATTAGCAACAATTCGCTCACAAAATAAAATTGCACTTGCACTCGCTTCGTCGGGAATCGCAGCAACTTTGCTTGAAGGTGGTCGAACAGCCCATTCAGCACTAAAATTGCCATTAAATATGCAAAGCAATGAAACTCCAACCTGCAACGTTTCGAAGAACTCTGCAATCGCAAAGGTTTTGCAGCAATGTAAATTGATTGTTTGGGATGAATGCACGATGGCACATGAAAAATCTTTGGAGGCTTTAGACAGAACCTTAAAAGATCTACGGAGCAATAATAACCGATTTGGTGGTGCAATGATTTTATTAGCAGGAGATTTTCGTCAAACATTGCCAGTGATTCCACGATCAACGCCAGCTGATGAACTCAATGCATGTCTAAAGTCCTCCAATTTGTGGAAACATGTCAAAGTACTTCATTTAAGCAAGAATATGCGTGTCGAGTTGCGAAATGACCAATCTGGAAACATATTCTCTAAACAACTCATTGACATTGGTAATGGCAAATTTCCTATAGACATGTTGACTGGCTGCATTAACTTTCCTCAAAGTTTTTGTCAGTTAACTCGATCAAAAGATGAACTTATTCAGAAGGTGTTTCCAGATGTTTCTCAAAATTACAGAAACCATGATTGGTTGAGCGAACGAGCTATACTGGCTGCAAAAAACATAGATGTAAATGAATTAAATTTCAAAATTCAAGAACAAATTACAGGCGAATTGAGGATATATAAATCAGTTGATTCGGCTACTAATCAAGATGATGTAGTCAACCATCCACCGGAATTTTTAAACTTGCTGGATTTGCCAGGATTGCCACCTCACAATCTTCAATTAAAGGTTGGATCGGTGGTTATAATGTTGCGAAATATCAACCAACCGCGTCTTTGCAACGGTACACGGTTAGCGATAAAAAAATTACTAAACAATGTGATAGAAGCAACTATACTCAAAGGAAAGTATAAAGGAGAAGATGTTCTCATACCGCGCATCCCAATGATTCCGACTGATGTGCCATTTGAGTTTAAACGACTACAGTTTCCAGTGCGGCTTGCTTTTGCTATGACTATAAACAAGTCCCAGGGGCAATCATTAAGTGTTTGTGGTATTAATCTAGAAAACCCATGTTTCTCACATGGTCAATTGTATGTTGCCTGTTCCCGTGTTGGAAAACCATCAGATTTGTTTATCTATGCGCCACGTAATCAAACAAAAAACATCGTATACCACAAAGCACTACAATGATAATAATAATAATTATGATTCACATGATTAACAATAAAGCGATTACTTACTTTTAAATCCTTATATATGTTTTATTTAATTATTTTTTATTCACAACGCCCCATCACCAGGGTGACGGTTCTGTTCAGGAGAATTTTTTTAAATACGTAGGCAAAAAAACTGCCATATTACAAATCTTTTTGACAGGACGAAGTCTGTCGGGTCAGCTAGTTATTAATAAAATGTAACTGCCATAAAGAAACCTCACAAGCTTCAAAACTTTCATTTAAACTGTTTTTCTTATAATTCACATCAAAACTGTAAAACTACTTCCACAACTTAGGGGATGCATTAAGTCCAATAAATACAGATCTTTCAAAATTTGCTTAGCCAACTTTAATTAAAACAATATTCATAAAACCACAATTAATTAAATCTCAAACATGCTTCAACTAACACAGAAACCGGTTTACATTTAACGCAGGACCCGGCTAAGGACATTAATCCACTTAAGTCCAATAAGCTCAGATCTTTCCAAAATTGGTCTTATAATTTCTGAAAATTTAACAGGATTATAATACATTCAATATAATAATAACATATGAAATCGTCTTAACATAGTAAATCGTCTTAACATGGGACCGCCTCGACCTTACGATAAACTGGTGATGGCCACGAGCAAACCGAAAGGAGATGCACGGACCAGAAGTTGAAATAAAAATATACTCAACTTTGATCTGCAAGTAAGCTTGCGGAAAACCACAACGCTCCACCGGCAAGATGGAATTGCCGCACGTTAACCACGCAACCATAGACACCGATCCAGGTCCTTAATTTTCACTCTTGCGCCGTGATACCCAATCGGAGCTTACTCGCGTCGACCACCGCCAATTATCTGAAACATAAACACATCAGCGGCAGAAACATTCTGACGCAACAGATTCAAAAGGATACTAACCCAACCAGTTATCACGAAACTTTTGCCGAAGTGGCCGCGCGGTTCTGGCGCTGCAGTCTGGAACCGCGAGACCGCTACGGTCGCAGGTTCGAATCCTGCCTCGGGCATGGATGTGTGTGATGTCCTTAGGTTAGTTAGGTTTAACTAGTTCTCAGTTCTAGGGGACTAATGACCTCAGCAGTTGAGTCCCATAGTGCTCAGAGCCATTTGAACCAACGAAACTTTTAAATCCACGCGGCACAAATGAACCTTAAGCAGACTTAACATACGTGACAGTGGCTCTTAAGATTTGATCAGGCGACCCCTAAAACATCAAATAAAATAATAAAATAGAAAAGGAATTAGGAAAAGAGTTTCGGCCCGCTTCTGAACGCCAGGCATAAACTTACGCACTACTTGGTATGCATTAAACACAGCTTCATGTCTATTGGTTTTGCGTCACTGTCATTCCCTTACATTTCGTCGACATGTCGGGCAGCAAGATCAAAGGTAACTGAAACAGCCGATACAGTTTTCAGTGCACAGGGGTATTCAATTATCATGAAGAGAACCCACCGATGAACACTTCGACGACTCCACTTCATTGACTTTGAATAACATGCAAGAGACACGAAGGAAATCTGTCCTTCACATATCCAAGAAACGCCAATCACCATCGGCAGCGTATCTGCATTACCACGGCTAAGCACGCCTCAGCAGCGGCCCACGCTCCTTCGTCGAATCGACTCGGACACTCGCCACGCTACATACAGGCACAACACAACATGTGACTGTCGCTGACACAGCTGGTACCCGAACTGAACTCCCAGAGAGCGCGCACGCGCTCCGCGGTTAAATATCCATCCGCTGAAAGTACGAAGCGAAGCAGACATCGAAATTCGACTCAGGCGATCGTGATGAGGACCGATGGGGACTGGAGCCAGCAGCGCACCAGCTCAGTTTGTAATAGTCATTTAGAGATGAGGTCGCTTGTCGAGGTAATAGCAGTGTGGAGAGCTGCAACAGGCCAATCTTCAGACTGAAGGCCACAACAACAAAGAACTAGTTTTCTTATATCTAGTTCATTATTCAGAGGTAGACTGCCTAATTGCTGGGGCAGTGTGCCTAATCTATACTAGATGTAAGTCTTGATCAGTCGTACAAGCCGCACAGAGTTATCCCGCTCTGATTATAGAATGAAGGCTTTCACTGCAGGTGTTGTCATCACTTAACATTTCCGGGTTGATGTGCCGTGATTCCCGGGTTTGATTCCCGGCGGGGTCAGGGATTTTCCCTGCCTCGTGATGACTGGGTGTTGTGTGATGTCCTTAGGTTAGTTAGGTTTAAGTAGTTCTAAGTTCTAGGGGACTGATGACCATAGATGTTAAGTCCTATAGTGCTCAGAGCCATTTGAACCACTGATATGCCGTGGTCCATACATAAGACTCTCCCCTGACGTTGCGCCTTCAACTGCGGTAGGCACCCTCGGAGAACAATCGGCGAACTGCAACGAGAGCACTAGTGAGCGCCGTATATATAGGCCATCCAGAGGGCGCTGCTGTCAATCACGTGACGTCGGCTGTGCTATGATCTCTGATATTGCCAACTTTCTCAATTGAAACTAATCGACTGTCACGCTGTTTCTGCAATGTTGACATCCATATCTTATCCAGCTTAATACCTTCATCTTTTCTATTAAAATTATTGCAGTCTTTGGCAATCTTAATGGCTTCTCTGTACATTCGCGCATAATAATGCGACGTCCTTGCTATGACGGTCGTCTCACTAAACTTTATTTCAAGATCACCTCCCTGAAACAAATGTTCCGCTACAGCCGATTTATCAATATGTCCGAGGCGGCAGTTCCTTTTATGTTCACCCAGACGGCTGTTGACCCTTCTTTTTGTTGTGCCTATATAGACCTTTCCACAACTACACGGAATTTTATAGACACCTGGTGTAGCTAGAGGATGTGGCTTATCTTCGGATTTTAAACATTCTTATACTTTCGTAGTCGGTCTGAAAACAGTTTACACATCGTACCCGCTCTATTAATCATAATCTGAACAGCGCAACACTGCTTCCATAGAAGCACAACAAAATCCAATATACTCCTTTTTGTTAAAAGATTAAGTGAAAAGTGGGTTACCAGCTTCCGCAGAAGTTTTAAAGCTACACGGTTTTTCACCTGAGACCGCATTTTATGAGCACGAAAATTCTTCATGTCCTTGAGCGCTATGAGATGGAGTTCCCACAATCCTTCCAATGATAACGGAGACACTTTACAGCGTATTTCTCCCTGCTACGTCGCTTCATAAACTATGTTTTCGCCTCACGCAGCATTTTACATGTACAAATTAGGTAACTTTGAACCTCCGTATCTCGTAACGGATAAATATGTCAAGAAAATTTTCGAAGTTGTTCGAGATCTGGAACTTAGGAACTGATGGTAATAATTTCAGCCATTTCTTGTCCGTAGCAAACTTTGAATCCATGATTCGATTTCCGTACCCCAAAACGACGTCTTTCGAGTTTTCTCAGGAACCGCCTGTGAACTATGTACTGACTCGATAGCCCCCTTAAGGCGCACCGTACACCAAATCTAATAGAAAAAGAACCAGCCAATTTGTCCCATGTGCTTAGGCAGCAGGATGTGTCTAATATTCAAACTTTGTCCCTTTACTATAGGACAGATGATTTTCTATTGGGTACACATATAGTCCCTAGCCCAAGGGCTATCGGAAACCATACCTTCCTATCGCCAATGGAATCCGAGGTATGACCTCTGGAAAAATCTCGTTATGCGCTACGTTTTGGAGCATATTAGTTAGTGCGTGCTGTCGTAAGCGTACCGATATGAGTAAGAACTTAACTCTTAACAGATAATACACTGAGGAGACAAAAGTCACCGGATAGCGATAAGCACATGTACAGATGGCGGTAGTATCGGGTCGACAAGGTATAAAAGGGCAGTGCACTGACAGAAATGTCATTTGTACTCAGGTGATCCATGTGAAAAGGTTTCCGACATGATTATGGCCACACTACGGGAATTAACAGTCTTTGAATGCAGAACGGAAGTTGGGCCTAGATGCATGGGACATGCCATTTAGTAAATAGTCAGAGAATTTAATTTTCCGAGGTCCACAGTGTCGAGAGTAGCAAATATCATGCATTGCCTTTCACTATGAACAACGCAGAGGGCGACATCCCTCACTTAATGACCGAGAACAGCGGTGTTTGCGTAGAACTGTCAGTGCAAACAGACAAGCAACACTGCGCGAAACAGCCGCACAAATCATTGTGTGACGTACGAAGATCATATCCGTAAAGACAATGTGGCGTTATTTGGCGTTAATGGGCTACGGCAGCAGGCGACCGATGCGAGTGCCTTTGACTACATCATCCTTACTGTAGCCCCCCCCCCCCTTCCAATTACAGAAACCCTAATAAACAACCCTTTGTTGTAAAATAAGTAGGAAAATTAGTAATCCTGAGAGTGACGGCAGCTACTGCGACAAAATTTACACTTGTGATAATTTGATCAACAGGAATGTCATGTGAACAATAACATTTATTATGAAATAGAGACTGAATGAAGGAATATGGTAGCAAACGCAGCAAAAACATCCTAGAAAGATTTGCAAATAAGTTAATAACAAAGGTTAAAGCCTAGATGGTAAAATGGCCATAGAAGAGAGTTGTAGCCTCAACGAAAAGGAAGTTCGATGTGACTACAATGTCACTCGGAAATGTAAATGTTAGCTTCAGTTGCTATCTAGTCGCTCTCTAGTACTACTGCGATAGTAGCATGCATGTAAGCGCTACTAGATTGTTCTAAGCTAATCGGAACTTTGAAAGTTTTGTGATATAGACTGAACTATTACTCAGAAGTCATACTAAAGCAAAGTCATCTTTACCGTTAGCAAGATAACGGGATACGGAGATTCACGACGAAATTAAATCGAGTGAGATTTGTGATATGACCTAGTCTTCGTGGTACTGAATAAGCACGAACATTCAAGGACATTGAAAAAGAAAGATCGCCGACATAAAAACAATTATTAGTCCCCATTAGGTAACAAAGAAACGCAAACACGAAGAACGTACAATTGCGCTGAGTTGTCAGCAGTTGTCGTCAAAGACAGGGTTACTGATGCAAACGGAAGCAATTCCCTGAGTGAGAAATCGATGTGCGTGCTCAGCGTAGGGAAAATTAATACCAAGAAACAATAAAATTGGATTCAAACTTTAATTCTTCGTGTCACCTACATAAATGAATACACATTATGATGTGTAATAGTGACAATTAATTGACTATTATAATATTATGAGGTGAAAAGTGAATTCATGGTTATTTAACAGTGAACAGTCATCGATTTGTCCCAAGATTACAACGCATTCTGAACATTGCTTAACTATATGTTGTTCCTGGAATTACGTCGTTTAGTTATTGAACACGCGACGTAGCGACGTCTTAACGACGGAATAAAAATTTATCAACTTAACATCCTTGCAATTCCATAATGTGGCCACGACTTGGGTGATGAATTGATGATTCAAGGCCTTATATTATTAATATTCAACATCCATTATCTAACCGGGCATAATAAAAAGAAGAACTACAGTGCACAGTTAGCCAGTCCGCGCAAGCTGAAAGTCTGTCGCGGACTCACAACAAAAGAAAACTGGTGGTCATCATTTCAGGTCAAAGGAGTCATCGCGTCATCGAGTGGTGCATTCGGCGCGTTTATCAGTGAAGAAGCAAGAGCGGGCTTATACATTCTGACGCGCTGCTCTATCGAAATATTGACATTAATCACGAAACAACGGTATCTGAAATATGACCAAACCACACGAGGAGTTCGTGTTTTTCTAGTAGTTACAGGGTGGCGTTGTCACGAGCGACTGACTGGGACGACCATCACCACGGAGTCGTGTCAAGTCAGAGGAGACGCAGGCGTCACAGTACAGCAACTCTTAGGCTCGTGACCATATCGGCTGGGCCCTAGACCTCTGGAAAAACTTCGCCTGGTCAGATGAGTCCAGATTTCAGTTGGTAAAAGTTAATGGTAGGGTTCGAGTGTATCGCAGGCTCTACGAAGCCATAGACCCAAGTTCTCAACAAGGTACAATGCAAACTGGTTGGTCCGCATCTCGTGGTCATGCGGTAGCGTTCTCGCTTCCCGCGCCCGGGTTCCCGGGTTCGATTCCCGGCGGGGTCAGGGATTTTCTCTGCCTCGTGATGACTGGGTGTTGTGTGATGTCCTTAGGTTAGTTAGGTTTAATTAGTTCTAAGTTCTAGGGGACTGATGACCATAGATGTTAAGTCCCATAGTGCTCAGAGCCATTTTTTGCAAACTGGTGGAGGCTCCATAACGCTGCGGACACTTCTTCATGGAATGGACTGAGTACTCTGGTCAAACTGTACCGATTGACTGGAAATGGTTACGTTCGGCTACTTGGAGTCCATTTGCAGCCATTCATGGACTTCATGTTCCCAGAAAACGATGGAATTTTATATGGATGAGAATGCGCCATGTCACCGGGCCACAATTTGTTAGCGACTTGTTTGAAGAACGTTCCAGACAGTTCTAGCGAATTATTTGGCCAAGCAGATCGCCCGACATGAATTCCATTTGTGGGACACAATCGATATGTCAGGTCGTCTCAGTGCATTAGCCTTGCGGACTGTACTGCACCTCAGGTGTATCTCCGCAGCGCACGGGCACAGCCGGGCAAGACACGGGATAAACACGCTGCAGGCCTGCCAGAGAGCAGAGCAGAGTAGAGTAGAGACGGGGCCGGCGCTGAAAGCCCGGCTCCCGCGGGATGCCAGCCGAGGCCGCCACGTCGGCCAAACTTGCACCGCATCGGACGGCGGCGGACAGCCGGCTGCGCCCGCTGCCAGTGGCGAACCGACCGCAGGGCTCCAAGTTCCTGGTAGCGCCAACTTACACGCGCGGAGAAAGCGCCTGCAACACACGTAGCAGCCAAAGTGAAAGTTCACTTGCGTGTCAGCCACACTAAAGCACTTGCGAGGAGCAGCGGAAAACACTCGTGTATTTCCTGTTTCCTCAGACGACTCTGAAAACAATAATAGTTAGCGATACTCTACACGTGCATCACACATCGCATTCAGGACAAAATTATTAAGTGACAGAGGGAATCTTCATGCTTGGAACAGAGCTCAGTAAATCTGCCATCACGTAACAAAACAATAGAAATGCAGTCCCATTTATCTCGACCACACTACATATTCAGTGACTGTAGATCCATCTTCTGTCTGGAGTTGTAATAATTCTGCCAGATTGGTGGGTCCTATTGCGGTTTCTTCCGACGTCCTACGCTCTGTTTCTTGTCGCCCAAGTGTTGGTTTGCCACCGATTGCATTGAACTGCGCGGTGACACGTTCTGCTCGAATTCCTTGTACTCTGTTGTGAGGGAGCTCTGATTACTTGTACTACGGGTTCTACGTATTCAAGACGCAGGTTAGAATCCTCATCGACTGTCTCTCTACTTTCCTGCTCCTCTGTCGTATGCTGACCTACGTTTTCTGTGCCTTGGCGTACATTATCCTCGTTATGGTGCGTTATCTGCCCTATTTCTCGCGATACTGCATCGTCTGTTGTACTGCCTCTATTCTCTGTCCGTTTTCATACTGTGTCTCTACCTCAATTCGGTAAAGGTCTCGATCTGCCATTGCTAATCTTTTTGATTCCCTTATTTTCTGTTTAAAAAGCAATTCATGCGCCCTACTTCGCGTTAACATGCGCTCATACGATCTCATAAAATTTTTGCTCACACGACTTGACACTTATTACACCCAAGACTGACAACCTATTCACTTACTTGTTGGGTCAGAACCAACTTGTCAACGATATATCCGCCACCTGTGCTCTCGCTTTGGAGATAAGCCTTAATTCTAACAATATTAAAATTCATAACTTAATTATGCTATTGTCTCTGAAAGAATGTCTTACTTTCTATTGAATACTTTCTTACTATCTAATGCTGCAGCTACTGTTTTCGACTGTGTTCGTTACGAAAATTTTTCAACAGGATATTTTTCTGACCTAGTTAGGCATGTGGTTGACCTTCAATAATGGTATTTTACCATCCTGGCAAGGTCGCCATTCTTTAACATTCTGCGTGGTGGATGTTTGTTCTAAGTCGTGTCTCCCTACCAATATCCAATAAAACAATACCAATAAAACCTAAATAACGGTGATTGCTACTGTTTTATTGGACACTAAATATTGTTGAGCTGCTAAGATCATATTAACCAGAACGTTTACCTTTCTCATAACTTTGCTCATTACGAAGTATGGACAACTACATCCGCGTTGTTACCCGCGCTTAAACATTTATAGAAAGAAAAGCCACAGAATGTATTTATTCCAATCTTCTATTAGTCCTTCCCACTTTTTCTTTGCACCTCCTTCCTCACCCTCTCTCTGTCCATCTCCTCTACCTCCACGCTCTGTCCATCCCCTCCTCTGCCTCTATCTGTCCAACTCCTCCTCCCGTCTCTCTGTTCATCTCCTCTACACCTTCTCCACGTTCTCCCCTCTCTAGTTGTTCATCTCCCATTCTTTTTCTGTGCAACTCATCATTCCCCTCTCTGTCCAACTCTTCCTCTCCCATCTTCTCCTCTTCCCTTTCTCTGTCCATTCATGCCTTTCCCTAGTCTACCTGCTCATCTCCTCCTCCATGTTTCTCCTCCGCGTTATCACGCCCTCCCTAACAGAAGTCTCATGGTTCTTACTCCCAGACTATTTCATTCGACGTCGCAATGACACTTAATCGAAAACAATCGTAACACCAAGAAGGTGTTGTGCGATATAACCAAAGTTAGTTGACGTGTTTCCACATCTGAAAGATGATATCTATTCAAATTTCGTACCAGTCGCATAAGAGGGGCATTAGCAGCAAATCAGGTTAGCTTTAAATACACACTGTAACGGCCGTGAGTGTTAGTGTTAGTTACCCCTGAGTTGACTTTTTTTTTTTTTTTTTTTCCTCAGTCTACTGCCTGGTTTGATGTGGCCCGCCACGAATTCCTTTTCTGTGCTAACCTCTTCATCTCAGAGTAGCACTTGCAACCTACGTCCTCAATTATTTGCTTGACGTATTCCAATCTCTGTCTTCCTCTACAGTTTTTGCCCTCTACAGCTCCCTCTAGTACCATGGAAGTCATTCCCTCATGTCTTAGCAGATGTCCTATCATCCTGTCCCTTCTCCTTATCAGTGTTTTCCACATATTCCTTTCCTCTCCGATTCTGCGTAGAACTTCCTCATTCCTTTCCTTATCAGTCCACCTAATTTTCAACATTCGTCTATAGCACCATATCTCAAATGCTTCGATTCTCTTCTGTTCCGGTTTTCCCGCAGTCCATGTTTCACTACCGTACAATGCTGTACTCCAGACATACATCCTCAAAAATTTCTTCCTCAAATTAAGGCCGGTATTTGATATTAGTAGCCTTCTCTTGGCCAGAAATGCCTTTTTTGCCATAGCGAGTCTGCTTTTGATGTCCTCCTTGCTCCGTCCGTCATTAGTTATTTTACTGCCTAGGTAGCAGAATTCCTTAACTTCATTGACTTCGTGACCATCAATCCTGATGTTATGTTTCTCGCTGTTCTCATTTCTACTACTTCTCATTACCTTCGTCTTTCTCCGATTTACTCTCAAACCATACTGTATACTCATTAGACTGTTCAATCCGTTCAGCAGATCATTTAATTCTTCTTCACTTTCACTCAGGATAGCAATGTCATCAGCGAATCGTATCATTGATATCCTTTCACCTTGTATTTTAATTCCACTCCTGAACCTTTCTTTTATTTCCGTCATTGCTTCCTCGATGTACAGACTGAAGATTAGGGGCGAAAGGCTACAGCCTTGTCTTACACCCTTCTTAATACGAGCACTTCGTTCTTGATCGTCCACTCTTATTATTCCCTCTTGGTTGTTGTACATATTGTATATGACCCGTCTCTCCCTATAGCTTACCCCTACTTTTTCAGAATCTCGAACAGCTTGCACCATTTTATATTGTCGAACGCTTTTTCCAGGTCGACAAATCCTATGAAGTGTCTTGATTTTTCTTTAGCCTTGCTTCCATTATTAGCCGTAACGTCAGAATTGCCTCTCTCGTCCCTTTACTTTTCCTAAAGCCAAACTGATCGTCACCTAGCGCATTATCAATTTTCTTTTCCATTCTTTGTATATTATTCTTGTAAGCAGCTTCGATGCATGAACTGTTAAGCTGATTGTGCGATAATTCTCGCACATGTCAGCTCTTGCCGTCTTCGGAATTGTGTGGATGATGCTTTTCCGAAAGTCAGATGGAATTCGCCAGACTCATATATTCTACACACCAACGTGAATAGTCGTTTTGTTGCCACTTCCCACAATGATTTTAGAAATTCTGATGGAATGTTATCCATCCCTTCTGCCTTATTTGACCGTAAGTCCTCCAAAGCTCTTTTAAATTCCTATTCTAATATGGGATCCCCTATCTCTTCTAAATCGACTCATGTTTCTTCTTCTATCACATCAGACAAATCTTCACCCTCATAGAGGCTTTCAATGTATTCCTTCCACCTACCTGCTCTCTGCTCTGCATTTAACAGTGGAATTCCCGTTGCACTCTTAATGTTACCACCGTTGCTTTTAATGTCACCAAAGGTTGTTTTGACTTTCCTGTATGCTGCGTCTGTCCTTCCGACAATCATACCTTTTTCGATATCTTCACATTTTTCCTGCAGCCATTTCGTCTTAGCTTCCCTGCACTTCCTATTTATTTCATTCCTCAGCGAATTGTATTTCTGTATACCTGATTTTCCCGGAACATGTTTGTACTTCCTCATTTCATTAATCAACTGAAGTATTTCTTCTGTTACCCATGGTTTCTTCGCAGCTACCTCCTTTGTACCTATGTTTTCCTTCCCAACTTCTGTGATGACCCTTTTTAGAGATGTCCATTCCTCTTCAGCTGTACTGCCTACTGCGCTATTCCTTAGTGCTGTATCTATAGCGTTAGAGAACTTCAAGCGTATCTCGTCGTTCCTTAGTACTTCCGTATCGCACTTCTTTGTGTATTGATTCTTCCAGACTAATGTCTTGAACTTTAGCCTACTCTTCATCACTGCTATATTGTGATGTGAGTCTATATCTGCTACTGGGTACGCCTTATAATCCAGTATCTGATTTCGAAATCTCTGTCTGACCATGATGTAATCTAATTGAAATCGTCCCGTATCTCCCGGCCTTTTCCAAGTATACCTCCTCCTCTTGTGATTCTTGAACAGGGTATTCGCTATTACTAGCTGAAACTTGTTACAGGACTCAATTAGTCTTTCTCCTCTTTCCTTCCTTGTCCCTAGCCCATATTCTCCTGTAACCTTTTCTTCTACTCCTTCCCCTACAACTGCATTCCAGTTGCCCATGACCATTAGATTTTCGTCCCCATTTATATACTGCATTACCCTTTCAATATCCTCATACACTTTCTCTATCTGTTCATATTCAGCTTGCGACGTCGGCATGTATAACTGAACTATCGTTGTCGGTGTTGGTCTGCTGTCGATTCTGATTAGAACAACCCGGTCATTGAACTGTTCACAGTAACACACCCTCTGCCCTACCTTCCTATTCATAAGGAATCCTACACCTGTTATACCATTTTCTGCTGCTGTTGATATTACCCGATACTCATCTGACCAGAAATCCTTGTCTTCCTTCCACTTCACTTCACTGACCCCTACTATGTCTAGATTGAGCCTTTGCATTTCCCTTTTCTGATTCTCTAGTTTCCCTACCACGTTCAAGCTTCTGACATTCCACGCCCCGACTCGTAGAACGTTATCCTTTCGTTGATTATTCAATCTTTTTCTCACGGTAACCTCCCCCTTGGCAGTCCCCTCCCGGAGATCCGAATGGGGGACTATTCCGGAATCTTTTGCTAATGGAGAGATCATCATGACACTTCTTCAATTACCGGCCACATGTCCTGTGGATACACGTTACGTGTCTTTAATGCAGTGGTTTCCATTGCCTTCTGCATCCTCATGTCGTTGATCATTGCTGATGCTTCCACCATTAGGGGCAATTTCCCACCCCTAAGACAAGAGAGTGCCCTGAACCTCTATCCGCTCCTCCGCCCTCTTTGACAAGGCCGTTGGCAGAATGAGGCTGACTTCTTATGCCGGAAGTCTTCGGCAGTGGCGGGGATCGAACCCGGGACCGAAGACGTTTTGATTATGAATCAAAGCCGCTACCCCTAGACCACGGGTACATAGTGAAAGGAATCAATGAGGATATTTGCTGATGACATTGCTATCCTCAGTGAAAGTGAACGAGAATTACAGAATCTTCTGAATGGAATGGACTGTCTAACGTGTGTAAAAAACGGGTTGAGAGGAAATCGAAGAAAGGCAGAAGTAATTAGAAGTAGCAAAAATGAGAACAGCAAGAAAATTAATATAGCAATCGATGATCAGGAGGCAGATGAAGTTACTGAATTCTGCTACCTAGGAAGCAAAATAAACCATGACGGACGGAGCAAGGGGGACATAAAAAGCCAACTAGCGCTGGAAAAAAGAGCATTCCTGGCCAAGAGATGTCTGCTAGTATCAAACATAGGCCTTAATAAAAAAAAATATTCTGAAACTCTTCCTTTGGAGCACACCATCTCTGAGAGGAGACTTCCGATGGGGAGTTAAGTATGTTAATAAGATGGAATAACCAACGAAAGAGTATCATTCTACAAGTCGGGGCGTGAAATGCCACAACTTTGAACGTTGTTGGGAAGCTCGAGAATGGGAAAAGGGAAGTACTACGACTCAATCTAGATTTAGTGGTAGTGAAATGGAAACAGGATAAGGGATTCTGGTCAGAAAAATGAAGGGTAACATAAACAGCAGCGGAAAATGGAATAATGGGAGTATGGGAATAGGACTCCTTATGAATAGGAATGTAAGTAATAGAGTGATTTGCCGTGAGCGGTTCCATGATAGAGTTGTTCTCATCAGAAACAACAGCAAACCAACGCTGACAACTATTATTCAGGTATACATGGCGACGTGACAAACAGAAGATGAAGACATAGAGGAAGTGTGTGAGGGTAGTGAACGAGTAGTTCATAACCTAAAGGAATATGAAAGTCTAATAATCATGGGGAGATTGGAAGAGGTTTTTAGGGAAAGGAATAGTGGAAAGATTAAGGGAGATAATGGGCTTGGTTGTCGGAATGAGATAGGAGAAAGACTAATTTAGTTATGCAGCCAACTTCAGCTATAATAGCGAATATTTCGTTGGAGAAGCACACGAGTAGGAGATACATATGCAAAAGGTCCAGAGACGTGACAATATTCTAGCTGGATTATATGATGGTCAGACCATGATTTTGACTCCAGATATTGGGCAGAAAGGTGTATACAGAAGCAGATATGAACTCGGATTACAATTTCGTAGTAGTGAATAGTAGACTGAAGTTTAAGAGAATAGTATGGAAGAGGAGTGGACGTCTCTAAAAAGAACAGTCACAGATGTGGGAAAACCAAACATAGGTTCTCAGAATGTAACTGCGAAAAAACTGTGGGCAACATAAGAACTTCTTTAGTTGATTTAGTTTCCAAGAAAGAAAGGAATACAGCAATATAAATCTCTTTGAAATAAAAGAAATAGGAAGTGCAGGGCAGCCAAGGAGCCTGCCGGTGTGGACCAGCGGTTCTAGGCGCTTCAGTCTCGAACAGCACTACCGCTACGGTCGCAGGTTCGAATCCTGCCTCGGGCATGGATGTGTGTGATGTCCTTATGTTAGTTAGTTTTAAGTAGTTCTAAGTTCTTTGGGACTGATGACCTCAGATGTTAAGCCCCATAGTACTCAGAGCCATTTGAACATTTGCAGCCAAGGCAAAATAATTACAGATTAAATTAGAAGAAACTGACTAAGAAATGATCGTTGGAATGAGTGGCTCAGCATGTAAAAAAGTCAAAGCATGCTTCGGTGAAATTAAAAACAAGGGCGGTAACATTAAGAGTGTAATAGGCATTTTATTGTTAAACGCAGAGTAGAGAGTGGATAGATGGAAAGAATGGAATGGATCTGCGCCGGATTGGGAATCTACCGAGCAACGATAGGGGAAATTCTGCTGACGTTTGTGACTTTGACAAAGATAAGACTGTTTCGGTCAGGGCCTAGCCCAGAGCATTTCCAAAACGAGAAAGTGGTCGGCTGTTCGCGTGCTACTGTGGTGATCATATATAGACACAGTTTGAAGGACAGTGAAACCATGAAGACACGTAGGACGTGCACGTCCCATAATATAACGCAGAGACTTTAGTCTTTTCTGAGCTGTAAAGGGATCTATGGCGGATTTGCTGATAGAGTGCAGTGGTGGTGCAGGCATGTTGAGAAGCACACCTTTTACATCTACATCTAAATCTACATCCATACACCGCAAGCCACCTGACGGTGTGTGGCGGAGAGTACCTTGAGTACCTCTATCGGTTCTTTCTATTTCAGTCTCGTATTGTTCATGGAAAGAAGGATTGTCGGTATGCTTCTGTGTGGGCTTTAATCTCTCTGATTTTATCCTCATGGTCTCTTCGCGAGATATACGTAGGAGGGAGCAATATACTGCTTGACTCTTCGGTGAAGGTATGTTCTCGAAACTTCAACAAAGCCCGTACCGAGCTACTGTGCGTCTCTCCTGCAGAGTCTTCCACTGGAGTTTATCTATCATCTCCGTAACGCTTTCGCGATTACTAAATGATCCTGTAATGAAGCGCGCTGCTCTCCGTTAGATTTTCTCTATCTCTTCTATCAACCCTATCTGGTACGGATCCCACACTACCGAGCAGTATTCAAGCAGTGGGCGAACAAGCGTACTGTAACCTACTTCCTTTGTTTTCGGATTGCATTTCATTAGGATTCTTCCAATGAATCTCAGTCTGGCATCTGCTTTACCAACGATCAACTTTATATCATCATTCCATTTTAAATCACTCCTAATGCGTACTCCCAGATAATTTATGGAATTAACTGCTTCCATTTGCTGACCTGCTATTTTGCAGCTAAATGATAAGAGATCTATCTTTCTATGTATTCGCAGCACATCACACTTGTCTACATTGAGATTCAATTGCCATTCCCTGCACCATGCGTCAATTCGCTGCAGATCCCCCTGCATTTCAGTATAATTTTCCATTGTTACAACCTCTCAATACACCACAGCATCATCTGCAAAAAGCCTCAGTGAACTTTTGATGTCATCCACAAGGTCAGTTATGTATATTGTGAATAGCAACGGTCCTATGTCACTCCCCTGCGGCACACCTGAAATCACTCTTACTTCGGAAGACTTCTCTCTATTGAGAATGACATGCTGCGTTCTGTTATCTAGGAACTCTTCAATCCAATCACACAATTTGTCTGATAGTCCATATGCTCTTACTTTGTTCATTAAACGACTGTGGGGAACTGTATCGAACGCCTTGCGGAAGTCAAGAAACACGGCATCTACCTGGGAACCCGTGTCTATGGCCCTCTGAGTATTGTTGTAGCAGGCAGTGTTGTACGTCTTGCTCCACAGCAGACGAGCCCTACCTATGCCCAAGTTGACCTAAAAAAATTGTCAATTACAACTTCAGTGAGCGAGAAATCATTGACGCTGGACCATAAATCGATAAGAACGTGTCGCTAGATCGAATGAATCACGTGCCTCGTTACCTAATTCGTTAGTCGCTTTCAGATACGCCGTAAACCAGGCGAACACCTGGTCAACATATGCACCATGTCACGGACGCAGGATGGTTGGGCAGTATTATGCAATGGTAGACTTTTGCGAGGCCTCCATGGAACCTTTTGTAATAAGTGAAGCCAGTATGACAGCTGCGAACTGCTTGTACATTATTGGGGATCATCGACATCTCGTATTGCTACATGTTTTTCCCGACTGCGACATCTTCGAGATCAGTTTAGCTTTGGGAAAGGTAAAGGCACCAGAGAGAGGATTCTGAAGCTGCGGTTGATAATGGAAGCAAGATTAAAGAGAATTTAAAACATGTTCGTTGGATTTGTCCAACTGTAAGAAGTGTTAGTATATTTGAAATGGTGCAAGGTGTTTGAAATTCTGAGAAAATTAAAGCAATAGATAAAGACGGGTAATATACAATATGTACCACAGCCAAGATAGGTGTTCTAAGAGTGGAACATCAAGAACGAAGAGTACGGATTAAAAAGGGTGTAAGACAGGGACGTAGTCTCTCACCCCTAACGTTCAATCTACACAGCGAAGAAACAATGACGGAAATAAAAGAAAGGTTCAATAGTGGAATTAAAATTCAAGGTGAAGGGATATCAAAGATAAGATTCACTGATGACATTGCCGTTCTCAGCGAAAGTGAAGAACAACTACTGGATCTGCTGAACCGAATGCACAATCTATTGAGTACTGAATATCGATTGAAAATGAATCGAAGTAAGATGGAAGGACTCAGAAGGAGCAGAAATGAGAACAGCGAGTAACTTAACATCAGGATTAGTGATCGCGATCTAGATGACGTTAAGGAATTCTGCTAACTTAGGCATCGAAATAACCCATAACGGACGGAGCAAGGAGGCCTTAGAAAGCAGACTAGTGTTGGAAGAAAGGTACTAATATCAAACATAGGACTTAATTGGAGGAAGAAATATCTGAGTCTGTACGTCTGGAACACAGCATTGTGTGGTAGAGTCACAGGGATTGTACGAAAAGCAGAAGAAGACCGAATCATTTGAGAAATGGTGCTACAGAAGAATGTTGAAAATTGGACAGCCTGATAAGGTAAGAAAAGAAGAGTTTCTCCAGAGAATCGACGAGGAATGAAATATATGGAACATAATGAGAAGACGAAGGGAAGGGATGGCAGGACATCTTTTAAGTCATCACGGAATAACTACCACGGTACTAGAGAGAGCTGTGGACGGTGAAACCTGTAGAGGAAGGGATAGAAGGAATACAGCCAGAAAATTATTTTTACATGCTGAAAGTGGTACAGAAGGGTAATTCGTATTGTGCTACATTAAACCAATCTGTTGACAACATTGAAACGAAAGAAAAAGGAAAAAGAAAAGGAGTACATGGGGAAAGATGGTCCTTGCCTTTATTATAGATGACTGTGCGCTATTTATGCCAGGAAGACCTCATTAAGAGAATAGAAATCAGTATCTTGCTCCTGCAAGATCACAGCAACCAGCGACATTCTCTAACGGATATTCCTTCGACTAAAGAACTAAGTTTACTGTGAAAGATATTGCGGACAAAAAACGCAGACTGGAAAACTATTTCTTGTATCGGGATTTCAAGTTTGATTATCCATTAATTTTTGATCCAAAATCCTGAACAGCTCATTAGTAGCTACGAACTTTTCTTCTCTCGGTATAGAGTTATATTCTGTTCTACATTTTTCTCACAGACGTCATCCAAATCCAGACAGATGAAGGCCATTTCGAAACACATCTAGACTTGTAGATCGAAATGGATGATTCGCCGTTGCTTCGTGTGTGCACTTTCTCTTTCTTACCGCTTGTCCTGTCAGACAGGGTTCGCTGTTTTCATCGTTTGGAATATTAATTTTATTTAGCCGAATGCCCTTACTGGCACTATAGTAAATAGTCAAGCTAAGGGAGGAATGCCGTGTGCACTATCTGTCTGTGTATAGTGCTGCTCAGTTCCGTGTGTTATCTTGTTTAATACGTGTATCGTATTTTCTGAAACGAAGACAGCGGAACAGCTCGGCTTTTGCCTGAAACCGCATGGAAACCACATTCAGGATGGTGGGCGATCCAGACCAACGGTCATCAATCCGCTTCGCAGAATCGGTCCGGATATGGTTATCTTCCCCGCCTCGCAAGCTACACTCTACGCCTGCATCAAAATCTACATGATTACTTTGCAATTCACAATTAAGTGACTGCCGGAGGGTTCATCGAACCACCTTTAAGCTACTTCTCTACCATTCGACTCTCGAACAGCAAGCGACAAAAACGAACTCTTAAACCTATCCGTGCGAGGTCTGATTTCTCTCATTGTAGTTCTGCTATGCGATAGTAATTTAAGTGATGAATGGCAAGAGCTAGACTTTTTGTGGTAATACTCTTAGGTAACCAGCGAGGTCTCCTATAAGAACCTCAGGAGTTTATTTTTTTAGTGTCTCGTGAAGCAGCTTCTGTCGTTGGTCTGCATCATGAGCTATAGTGATGGTGTCACCATATTTCAGGTGACAGCGTACGCCTATGCAGCAATGTTGCTGACACATAGCAGAATGTTAGCATGAATACGATTTATTGTTCAGAAGCATTTACTGTTACCAAGAGAAACAGATTTGAACACCGATTTTAGATTAACGAACTGTTGATGTTATTATAAGTTAAGTCAGTAATTTCAGTATTTTCACCTCATTCAGATTATGCTTACCGTTGCAGCTGAGACTATGCTGATGAGCTAAGACGTTATGAGCACCTCCATAATCCCTCTTTTTTGGAAATGTTTTTCCTTTGCTATTGCCATTCTGAGTTTTATATTTTCTCTACTTCGGCTACCGTCGATTATTTATCTGCTTAAAGAGCAACATTCCCCAATTAATCGTAGCGTCGCACTACCTAATCTAGGTTCCTCAGCTTACGTCAGGTAATTCGACTACATTCTGAAACTCTTGTATCACCTTTGTTGACGTTCATGTTTTTATGTAGTTTCAACACACTATCTCCTCCGTTTAACCGATTTTGGAAGTCCCTTGTCATTTGTGAAACAATTACAATGTCACTGTCACAACTCAAAGTCTTTATTTTTTGCTCGATGAACTTAAATTCGCTTTCAAAATTTATCCTTGGTTTCCTCCACAGCTGGTTCATTCTACAGATTCAGTAACATAGGAGATAGACTACCACCCTGTATCTCTTCACCAGCCCGCCGGATTGGCCGAGCGGTTCTAGGCGCTTCAGTGCGGAACCGCGCGACCGTTACGGTCGCAGGTTCGAATCCTGCCTCGGGCATGGATGTGTGTGATGTCCTTAAGTTACTTAGGTTTAAGTAGTTCTAAGTTCTAGGGGACTGATGACCTCAGATGTTAAGTCCCATAGTGCTCAGAGCTATTTGAATCATTTGAACCATCTCTCCACCCAGTATCTCAAGGAAATATATGTTGGTCTGTATATTTCTGTTTAGAAAACAGTAATTTTGTTTCGATAGTTTGAACTTTAATACAGTTACGAACAGAGGTTTTATCGCCGGCAGATGGTGTAACAGACTGAACTTATACGTATGGATCCATTAACAGTAGTAAAATCTGAAACATTTGGCTCACCTTCGGAAAAAGTCGTATCTCATGAATCAGTACTTTACGGATGCTGGCTTCGACGTGCGTTTTGTGGACAGAGCCGGCAGTGGTTTAAATCTGCGACTAACTGAAAATCGGCCGGCGCTGGAAAGCTGGAAGGCGGGCAGTGTAACAACGACGAGACGCGATCTCCATTCGCAATTACGAAATTATTCGCCATTCTGGTGTGGCCGCAACACGAGTTGGCCAGATAATGACATTCCAGTAAAACGCGAGCTTTGCTGTCTGCGCTCGGACATTATTTGCCTACTGTACACAACGCTGTGTGCGCCGCCTCATTGTAATTGGTGGTGTGTGATCACTCCTTCATTTGCAACCGAAATGAATCGTTTGTTCCCATTGGTCTGTGCATTAAAGTATAGCGCGGATACCACGATCTGCACAAAAAAATGACCTTTGACCTGTCACAGTTCGAATTCACCGCATTGGGCAGACTTTGACAGATATGGAGAAAGGACTACATTCCTACACATATTATGTGTGGAAAACGTTGTTTCATTCCTGAGGGTGTACGCAAATCACTCTGCCATGTGTAACATGCGTTTTATCCAATAACAGGACGTCAGTGCACGTGCTGCAGAAATAAATAAACAGCTATGCCTCTGAGCCTTCTTCTTCCAGAACACAAAATCAGATTCAAATTAACGAATCTGTCAGTTTTATCACTTTTCTGTGCGTAGTATAAAACCCAAAGTGACGTGGAATGATTGTCTACATGAAAATAAATTTTCTGGTTGCGTGAGATATGTCTAAAAACAAAAGAGATAAAATGAATTAAATTCTAAGAATTGCGTTATGTAATACACAGCCGTACTGCCGATTTTATCTTTGACTATCGTTTTCTGTCTATTTCATACCATCCGCGGGTTATAACATTTATTCAGTTGTAATTCTCACTATTTCAATGCATACTAATTGTTTCCTACTGCGCTTATTAAATGAACTGTGACTAGTCTGAAATCGATCGCAATCGATAGCCAAAATAAAATAAATAGTACACTAAGTAGTGAATGACGTAGTTCTTAATGTTCCTAAAAGGTGCCCAACAACATTTGTATGATTTATTTCTGAATTAAATTCATTGAAATGAAATGAATTGAATGAGTAATGTAACAAATATTGATGAAATTAAACCTCTGTTGCGTCAGTAAGTAACAAGAGAGCAAAGCAATGACAAACAGTATTGATCAGCCTTGAAGACGTATTCGAATTTTCTAATTGGTTAAAGAAACTGCTCACTATAAACTGGTGAGCCTGTACACACATATTATAAAAATGGATGTACGTCTGTGCGGACGAGTATACTTTCCACATCTTCTCCTAAACCACCGGACCGATATCATCCAAAATTGGTAAATATATCTCACACTGTCAGGCAATAACTACTGTGGGGGTAAGTACAACCTATCTGTTATATCTCAGGAGATACGGTGTCATAAAAAACGAGACGCGTGAAAACTGCCGCATCATGCATGGCTTTTAAATTACTACTTCTGTTCAAAATGGTTCAAATGGCTCTGAGCACTACGGGACTTAACTTCTGAGGTCATCAGTCCCTTAGAACTTAGAACTACTTAAACCTAACTAACCTAAGGACATCACACACACCCATGCCCGAGGCAGGATTAGAACCCGCGACCGTAACGGTCGCGCGGTTCCAGACTGTATCGCCTAGAACTGCTCGGCCACCCCGGCAGGCACTACTTCTGTGCTACTAACTATATTCGGATTATATTTTGTAGAGAGTATCTACACACGTCGCTAAATGATATCCTGGTAGCACGCATAGTTCGGGTGATTGATGTCATAAACACCAAGATGAACAGCCGCATTGTGTATTACGTTTAAATGTATTACTTGTTTGCAACTAACTCTATTCACGACACGTTTCGCAGACACTGTCCACATATGCCGCTGAATATACCTACAGAATTATATCAAATACGACCCACAGCTCGAGAGTTATGAAGTCGTAAAAACTGAGATGCGTAGAAAAACGCCGCATCGTCCACGAAGTATTAATACATTTGTTCTTTATTACTAACTGTAGTGACATGATTTACTGCTGGCAAGAGATGTTCAGAGCGCTGAGGAAAAGTGGAATAAAGTACAAAGACATCGGTGTGATACTCAGTTTCTATAAGAATGAGGTGGCAGTGATTAGGAACTGTCACCAGGAAAAAAGAAGCAAATATTAGAAAAGGGGCAAGGAAGGATGCGCTCTCTTATATTCAATGCTCACATCCAGGAAGCTATAGACCAAGTTCAAGAAACTACTGAGCTGGGGATAAAAATTAATGGGCAGAAGATAGACATGCTACGTTAAGCAGATGATATTGCTATAGTCACGGAGACAATTCTATGCAATTCTATTCAATCAGTATGGAATGAGAATAAACAAGAAAAAGACTTAAGTGATGGTATGCAATACAGGAGCAGAATATGAACCTCTGAGAGTGAGAAATGGAAGAGAGGAGCTGGAAGTGGTAGAGGAGTTTACTTACCTGGGAAGCAAAATCACAAGGGATGGTAGAAGCCGGAAAGAAATTGCGACCAGAATACAAAAGACCAAAATTGCTTTTAATCGGAGAAGTAACTTACAAACCAGCAACAACACCAGTCTGAAAATATGGAAACGTATCATGAAAGGTTTCGGTTGGAGTGTGGCCCTATACGGATGTGAAAATTGGACAATTTGAAGAGAAGAGAGAAGACGGCTAGAGGCTCTAGAGATGTGGTGCTATAGAAGGTTGATGATTAGCTGGAGAGACAAAGTAACAAATGAAGACGTGCTTAGAAGAGTAAAGGAAACCAGAGGCACATCCAAACAAGAAGAGACAAACTTGTAGGGCACATCCTCCTACACAACAACATCATTGGAACAATAGCAGAAGGCGCTATTGAGGGAAGGAATCGGCGGGGGCGACCAAGGATATCATACATGCAACAGATCATGAATGACGTTAGATGTAACACATGCGTGGAAATGAAGAGGAAGGCAGACAGAAAAGAGGAATGGCGCTCTGATGCAAACCAACCTCAGGATTGAACACTAAAAGAAGAAGAAAGAAGAACTAATTGTAAGACACTCCTACGTTTAACTTAAGGAGATCATTCACACCCGGCAGGGCTTTTGACAGTTTTGCACTGCGAAACACAAAAGTCTGTAGACGAAAACAGTAGCCGTTTACAAAATCGCATTGTAGCCCACGAAGATGTACCTAGAAATACTGTTTATAACAAGGTTCTGAGTTAAATAAACATTACGGAGAATTTTCATCGTATTCAGTCCATATACGAATTTGCTTCGTCGGGAGCTGGGATCTGCAGAAGTTCAACCTGGAATATCGACGGGAGACCCTATGATGCGAAGTTATTAAGTATTTCCTATTTTGTTGGGAATTATAGTCCTCCAATAGCTGTACGCAGAACCATGCCGCAGTACCTGTTGTGCAGTCATTAAATGGAACTCCTTGCGCTTGCAACAGAAATTCCTAGGTAGAAATGTACAGACAAGTACATTTGTTGAAGTCACAATAAAACAGTTAGTTTCTAATGGAAGTACACACAACTGAAGCTTGTTCTCTCAAAGACATGATCGTTATGAAATGGAGTTGAGAAGTAAAAAATAAAGGTTCTTTTCCAGCCAAATAAAAATAAGTAAGTTCATTAATCACATAGGAACTATGTCAAACTAGACTGGGTGCCAGGCTGCTGTTTCGACACACATAAATATTCTTTCAGTTTTTTTCAAAGAAAATTCCGCACTGGCTGTATGAATGATTTTTATTGAATCATCGACTAGTTTTGCACCACTTATCGGTGCATCCTCAGGCAACATATGCTATTTGTAACATAATAACGTTGAACATTGCCCTGTAGCCACTCTCCACCATTCACGTCCAATATAACGTCATCTGGTGGAAGCGGTAGTTGAAATTCAATTATCTTTTTTAATTTTTTTTAAGGGATAAGGGCGGCAGTGACTGTGCAAGTTGAGAGGAGCCGCGCGGCAGCGAACACGGCCTGACTGAGTCAGGCCTATTCAAAAAAGCAGATAAAAATTCACTTGACGCCTTCCTAAAAGACAATCTCCAATCATTCCAAATTAATAATATATGTGTAGATCAGATGTGGCTTAGATTCAAAGAAATAGTATCGGCAACAATTGAGATATTTATATCAAATAAATTAACAAACGACGGAGCTGATCCTCCTTGGTACACAAAGTGGGTCAGAATACTGTTGAAGAAACAACGATACAAACATACCACATTTAAACAGACGCAAAATCCCCAAGAAGCTCTAAATCTAGGGCGGACATAAATGGGAGATGTCTGTAACAGTTTCTACAACGAAAGTTTGTCTCAAAACCTGGCAGAATTCCAAAGAGATTCTGGTCGTATGTGAAGTATGTTACCGGCAAGAAACAATGAATGCCGTCTCAGAGCGACAGCAACGGAGATACTATCGAAAATAGTGCTGCCAAAGCCGAGTTACTAAACACATCCTTCCAAAATGCCTTCACAAAAGAAGACGAAGTAAATATTCTAGAATTCGAATCGAGAACAGCTGACAACATGAGTAACGTAGAAGTAAATATCCTCGTAGTAGTGAAGAAGCTTAAATCACTTAATAAAAGCATGTCTTTTGGTCCAGACTGTATACCAATTAGGTTCCTTTCGGAGTATGCTGATGCATCAGCTCCATAGTTAACGATCATTTACAACCGTTCGCTCGACGAAAGATCCGTACCCAAAGACTCGAAAGTTGCACAGGTCACACCAATATTCAAGAAGGAGTAATCCACCAAATTACAGGCCCATATCGTTAACGTCGAAATGCAACAGAGTTTTAGAATACGTATTGTGTTCGAACATTATGAATTACCTCGCAGGAAACGATCTATTGACACACAGTCTACATGGGTTTAGAAAACATAGTTCCTGTGAAACACAACTACCTCTTTATTCACATGAAGTGTTGAGTGCTGTTGAAACGGGATTTCAGATCGATTCCGTATTTCTAGAGTTCCGGAAGGCTTTTGACCCTGTACCACTCAATCGGCTCGTAGTGAAATTCCGTGCTTATGGAATATCGTCTCAGTTATGTAAATGGATTTGTGATTTCCTGTCAGAGAGGTCACAATTCGTAGTAATTGAAGGAAAGTCATCGAGTACAACAGAAGTGATTTCTTGCGTTCCCCAAGGTAGTGTTATAGGCCCTTTGCCGTTCCTTATCTATATAAACGATTTTGGAGACAATATGAGCAACCGTCATCGGTTGTTTACAGGTGACGCTGTCGTTTCTCGACTAATAAATTCATCAGAAGATCAAAACAAACTGCAAAACGATTTAAAAGATATCTGAATGACGCGAAAAGTGACAGTTGACCCTAAATAACGAAACCTGTGAGGTCATCCACATGAGTGCTAAAGGGAACTCGTTAAACTTCGGTTACACTATAAATCAGTCTAATCTAAAAGCCGTAAATTCAACTAAATACATAGGTATTACAATTACGAGCAACTTAAATTGGAAGGAACACATAGAAAATATTGTGTGGAGGGCTAACCTAAGACTGTGATATATTGGCAGGATACTTACAAGGGAACCTCCCCATCGCACCCCCGTCAGATTTAGTTATAAGTTGGCACAATGGATAGGCCTTGAAAAACTGAATACAGATCAATCGAGAAAACAGGAAGAAGTTTTGTGGAACTATGAAAAAATAAGCAAAATATACAAACTGAGTAGTCTATGGGCCACTTAGGCAACATCAAGGACGATGTGAGCTCAGGAGCGCCGTGGTCCCGTGGTTAGCGTGAACAGCTGCGGAACGAGAGGTCCCTGATTCAAGTCTTCCCTCGAGTGAAAAGTTTGATTTTTATTTTCAGACAATTTTCGGAGTTCAGGCACTCACAAATAATCAACTTCGCTCTCCAAAATTCTAGGACATGTTCAGATTTGCTTGGAGATATGCAGGATTTGACGGTCTACACAGGAAAAATTTGAAAACGTTATTAACATATGTTTTGACAGAGCACAGAGAAAACTGTGCGACTGTGAAACTGTTGCATTCGTTTGTTGCAGTTCATGTGACACACTCTTATATTTTCATCACATTTTTGGAAGTGATTATCACATCCACAAGAAAACCTAAACCGGGCAAGGTAGAAGGATCTTTTTACCCATTCGCCAAGTGTGCAAGTTAGGTGGGTCGACAACATATTCCTGTCATGTGGCGCACATGCCGTCACCAGTGTCGTATAGAATATATCAGACTTGTTTTCCTGTGGAGTAATCGGTTGACCTATGACCTTGCGATCAAATGTTTTCGGTTCCCATTGGAGAGGCACGTCCTTTCGTCTACTAATCGTACGGTTTTGAGGTGAGGTCGCAACACACAGACACTAAACTTATTACAGTGAACAGATACGTCAAGGAACGAACGGACAGATCATAACTTTGCAAAAGTAAAGTAAGTAAACTTTTCGCTCGAAGGAAGACTTGAACCAAGGACCTCTCGTTCCGCAGCTGCTCACGCTAACCACAGGACCACGGCGCGCCTGTGCTGACATCATCATTGATGTTGCCTATGTTGCCCATGGTCTACTCAGTTTGTATGTTTTGCTTATTTTTTCATAGTTCCACAGAACTTATTCCTGTTTTCTCGATTGATCTGTGTTCAGTTTTTCAAGGCCTATCCACTGTGGCAAATTATAACTAAATCTGAGGGGGGTGCGATGGGGAGGTTTCCTTGTTAGGAAATGTAACAGACCTACTAAGAAGACTACTTACACTATGCTTGTCCGTCCTCTTTTAGAATACTGCTGCGCGGTGTAGGATCCTTACCAGATAGGACTGACGGAGTACATAGAAAAAGTTCAAAGAAATGCAGCACGTTTTGAGTAATCGCGAAATATGGGAGAGAGTGTACAAGAAATGATACAGTATTTGGGCTGGAAATCATTAAAACGAAGGCGTTTTTCGTTGCGACGGAATCTTCTCGCGAAATTCCATCATTAACTTTCTCCTCCGAATGCGAAAATATTTTATTGATACCGACCTACATAGGGAGGAACGATCACCACGATAAAATAAGGGAAATCAGAGCTCGTACGGAAAGATACAGGTGTTCATTCTTTCCGCGCGCTATACGAGATTGGAATAATAGAGAATTGTGAAGGTGGTTCGATGAACCCTCTCCCAAGCACTTGAATGTGATTTGTAGAGTATCATGTAGATGTAGGAGAATACTCGTCACAAATCTGTGATAAATGAGATCGATAGGAAGTGCAAAATTGCTAAGCAGGGATGACTAGGGGAAAACGTAAGGATGTAGAGGTATATACCAATGGGAGGTAGGATAGATACTGCCTACAGGAAAATGAAAGAGACCTTTGCAGAAAAGACAACCAATTGTATGAATAGCAAGAGCTCAGATGGAAAACCAGTTCTAAGCAAAGAAGGGAAAGCAGTAAGGTGGAAAGACTACATGGACGTTCTGCACAAGGGTGATGTACTTGAGGGCAATATTATGGAAATGGAAGAGGATGTGGATAAAGATGAAATGGGAAATATAATATTGAGTGAAGAGTTTGACAGAGCACTGACAGACCTAATTCGAAACATGGCCTTGGAGTAGACAACATTCCATCTGAACTACTGATATCCTTGAGAGAGCCAGGTCTGACAAAACTCTACGATCTGGTGTGCAAGATGTATAAGACACGCGAAATACCCTCAGACTTCAAGAAGAATATAATAATTCCAATCCCAAAGAAAGTAGGTGTTGACAGATGTGAAAATTATCGAACAATTAGTTTAGTAAGTCACTGCAGCAGAATACTAACACTAATTCTTTACAGATGACAGTAAAAACTGGTAGAAGCCGACCTCGGGGAGGATCAGTTTGGATTCCGAAGAAATGTTGGAACTCGTGAAGCAATACTGACCGTGCGACTTACCTTACAAAATAGATGAAAGAGAGCGAAACCTACGATTCTAACATTTGTACACTTAGAGATAGATTTCGACAATGTTGACTGGAAAACTCTCATTCTAATTCTGAAGGTGGCAGGGGTCAAATAAAGGGAGTGAAAGGCTATTTACAATTTGTACGGAAACAAGACCGCTGTTATAAGAGTGGAGGGTTATGAAAGGGAATTGGTTGGGAAAGGAGTGAGACAGGATTGTAGCCTATCCCCGATGTTATTCAATATGTATACTGAGCAAGCAGTAAAGGAAACCAAAGGAAAATTAGGAGCAGCAATTAAAATGCATTGAGAAGAAATAAAAAATTTGCGGTTTGCCAATGACATTGTACGAGTATTTCTGTCAGAGTCATCAAAGGACCAGGAAGAGCAGCCGAACGAAATGGGCAGTGGAGGATATAAGATGAACATCAACAAAAGCAAAACGACGATAAAGGAATGTAGTCGATTTAGATCAGGTGATGCTGAGGGAATTAGAGTAGGAAATGAGACGCTTAAAGTAGTAAATGAGTTTTGCTATTTGGGGAGCGAAATAACTAATGATGGACGAAGTAGAGAGGATATAAAATGTACACTGGCAATGGCAAGGAAAGCGTATGTGAAGAAGAGTAATTTGTCAACATCGAGTATAGATTTAAGAGTCAGGAAGTCTTTTGTGAAAATATTTGGAATGAGTGTAGCCACGTATGGAAGTGAAAGATGGACGATAAATAGTTTAGACAAGAAGAGAATATAAGCTTTCGAAATGTGGTGCTACAGAAGAATGCTGAAGATTAGATGGGTAGATCACGTAACTAATGAGGAGGTACTGAACAGAATTGGGGAGAAGAGGAATTTGTGGCACAACTTGACTAGAAGAAGGAATCGGTTGGTAGGGCATGTTCTGAGGCATCAAGGGACCACCAGTTAGGTATTGGAGGGCAGCGTGGAGGGTAAAAATCGTAGAGGGAGGCCAAGAGATGAATTAACTAAAAGGATTCAGAAGAATGTAGGTTGCAGCAGGTAGTTGGAGATGAAGAATCTTGCACAGGACAGAGTAGCATGTAGGGCTGCATGAAAGCTGTATCTGGACTAAAGACCACAACAACAACAAGGAAAAGACGGCTAATGAAGCGCTAAGAATTATACTAAATGTGTAATAATCTTAAGGTTCAGAGAGATAAAATAAACTAGTTTTGGGATTTTATTTTTACTGTGAATATACAATAGCTACTCGCGCGTGTGACTATATTAATGTCCTCTGTCTAAAACGTACGCTTAAGACAGAGTTTCTAAAGAAAGTACCTGGGTGCTGAATCGTGATTTATAGGGATTCCATTGCGCGAACATTACTGTTACTCTGGCTTGATATAGTGCCAGTCCTTGTTTCTTGGTATTCTAAGTTTTGTTTCTTGCTGAGAGTGATACACTACCGAGAAACAGTTTACGAGGAATAAAGGAATAGCTGGTGGTAACCCATTTGTGCTCTGTTAGATAAGGATGCTTTGAACGATTGTTAGAATTAAATTCTCGCTAGTCACAGAGCCACTGCTGTTCTGGAGCGCTTTTCACGCTAGTGATTATTCCATCCGGGCCAGGGTACTGGGCGGGGATGTCTCTTTTGTCTACGGTATAGGAGATGCACTGAGACTTAGTAGCCACCTAACCAGGCATTTCCTTTCCGAAACAGTGTACAGACTGACCGGTCAATACTGGTAGTGTGAGCATACTGATGTCCGCTATCACGACGTATCCCCTCGGTAAGGCCCAGTGAACACTGTAACTATCCTACCAACTCACAATAACTCTGTCCATTTAATTTTGTGTAATTAAAGAATTTATTCCTCGTTGCTGCTACACAGATGAGTCAATATAAACTACGAGTTTGTCTTTCAGCTGGATATGTATTAGTTCAGTAGGTAGGATTTCTTCAGAGTATTTACGAACAACTTACGCAGGTAAAGTTAATTATGGCTGCAGAGTGTGCCTACTATTTTTTCGTTTGCTGCCCGTAAAAAATGAGAAGCAAGGCTATACGTTGATGGCACCTGTGGGTTTACAACCACAGTTCGGGATGGCGGTACAGAACCATAAATCGAAATCAGAGAGAAAAGACATGCTGCTGATTTTCGGTAAATGATTGAGACGCTTTGGTATTTAGTTTACATAACTTAGAAAGCTTTTGGGCATCATTCTCAGGCGTTTTCCTTCCCTCGATGCGTAGAAGTTAATCGGAACATTTCCAGTAGAACACACAAAGAGGAAGGGTACAACGGTATTAACTGATTAGTGAGGCATGGCATCTAGTTTTCCGCCACAGAGGCACAAACCTGACCTCTGAAATAAGTCTTATTTTAGTAGTTGCATCTTCTTTCATTTTTTCGACGCTAACTGAACAGCATTTTACAATTTCGTAACCGATTTCGACCAGCTAGTTGTCACCTTCAGACGGGCGATTCAGAGAGGAAGCAAACAATCATTGTACCATATGTAAACTCTGCCAAGGAATTGTCTCCTAAATGATAAGAATGTGTAAAGTATACCTAAATGCACAGTGGTTTCTGTTTCGTTACCAACAATACTGGAGAAAACATTAGATCCAGCATTTGTCGGAGGAGTGTTATCTTTATCGACAAATGTCTACATTTGCGAAAAGAATATCTATATCGGCTGATTTTATAATCTAGATCCGTAAGGTATTGTACTCTGATTTTTAAACAAGTTTTGAAAAACTTAGAAAAATTAAAAAGCACTGTTAGAATCTCAGCGAGATAATGTCGAAAAAGAGAAAAATTGAATGACTGTATAGGCATTCCCAGCATAATAATTCTTGGTAATCTTCTCGGATTAGCTATTGGTTCATAAAATCAAGGTGAGATGGTAAGGAAGAATACCATTCCCCAAATATGTGGTTTTTCTTCGATGGCTGAAATATTTGAGGTTACGTCGTTGGGGCTTACTTGTGAGTTCCGATGTGGTATCTCTTTTTACACGGGTCCTTCTCCAAGAGTCTTTGAGATCTATGGTTGAAAAACTGGATGAGGAGGCAGTGAAGCTTCGCCGTTGAGTGCTGATGTGAACGTATTTCTCATTTAATGGGCATTACAGAGTGGCTATGGATAGCTATTCATGACCCATAGATGCAATTTTATTCTTGGAAGACATTGTGGATAGAACACTGATTATTAGCTTTTCATCCACGGTGCTTCTGAGGACACGCTGACGACATCTTTTTTTTTTTAATTTTACGTACAGAGACTTGAAACTCTTTTTTGAACCGTTCCAACCGGCTCCATTCCAGCAATAGATTTACCATAGTGGCTGAAATTGATGCCCAGATTCAATTTTTGGATGTAATGGTTTACAAATAACATGGTGGTCCTCTAGGAGATAGTGTTCACCGAAAACTGGCATGTACCGATCGATTTCTACATGCAAAGACATGCCATCCCCCATAAAAATGATCTGAAGTCGCTGTAAATCTGCACGCAGAGTGTATGCTATTGCCAATTTGGATACTCTGAGGAACTTGCATGCTTGACGTCTGTATAATGAAAATGGATCATTCAAGAAGAAAACTCGTCGGGCTATGGAGTTAGGAGACACCCCTGGAGGTGCACCCCTTTGTATTTGTGGCCCTTGAGGGAATTTCTTGTAATTTTGAAGGAATTTTAAGATATGACATTAATAATATGTTCCGTCCTCCAGATGGGATTAGGGTATTACTCACGGATGATTTTAGACTTAGGAAGCCTGTTGTTGTTGTTGTGGTCTTCAGTCCAGAGACTGGTTTGATGCAACTCTCTATGCTACTCTATCCTGTGCAAGCTTCTTCATCTCCCAGTACCTACTGCAACCTACATCCTTCTGAATCTGTTTAGTGTATCCATCTCTTGGTCCCCCTCTACTAAATACTAAATTGGTGATCCCTTGATGCCTCAGAATATGTCCAACCAAGCGATCCTTTCTTCAAGTCAAGTTGGGGAAAAAATTGCTCTTCTCCCCAATTCTATTCAACACCTCCTCATTAGTTATGTGATCTACCCATCTAATCTTCAGCATTCTTCTGTAGCACCATATTTCGAAAGCTTCTACTCTCTTGTTGTCTAAACTATTTATCGTCCACGTTTCACTTCCATACATGGCTGCACTTCTTACAAATACTTTCAGAAACGACTTCCTGACACTTAAACCTATACTCGAAGTTAACAAATTTCTCTTCTTCAGAAACGCTTTCCTTGCCATTGCTAGTCTACATTTTATGTCCACTTTATGTCCTCTCTACTTCGACCATCATCAGTTATTTTGCTCACCAAATAGCAAAACTCATTTACTACTTTACGTGTCTCATTTCCTAATCAAATTCCTTCACCATCGCCGGCCGCTGGTGGCCGAGCGGTTCTGGCGCTACAGTCTGGAACCGCGCGACCGCTACGGTCACAGGTTCGAATCCTGCCTCGGGCATGGATGTGTGTGATGTCCTTAGGTTAGTTAGGTTTAAGTAGTTCTAAGTTCTAGGGGACTAATGACCTCAGCAGTTGAGGCCCATAGTGCTCAGAGCCATTTGAACCTTCAGCATCATCCGATTTAATTCGACTACATTCCATTATTCTCGTTTTGCTTTTGCTGATGTTCATCTTATACCTTCCTTTCAAAACACTGTCAATTCCGTTCAGCTGCTCTTCCAGGTCCTTTGCTACCTCTGACAGAATTACAATGTCGTCGACGAACCGTAAAATTTTTATTTCTTCTCCATGGATTTTAATTCCTACTCCAAATTTTCTTTTGTGTCCTTTACTGCTTGCAAAATATACAGATTGGATAACATCGGGGATAGGCTACAACCCTGTCTCACTCCTTCCCCACCAATGATCCCTTTCATGCCCCTCGACTCTTGTAACTGCCATCCGCTTTCTGTACGATTTGTAAATAGCCTTTCGCTCCCTAGATTTGACACCTGCCACCTTCAGAATTTGAAAGAAAGTATTCCAGTCAACATTGTCAAAAGATTTCTCTAAGTCTACAAATGTTAGAAATCTATTTTCTAAGATAAGTCGTAAGGCTAATATTGCCTCACGTGTTCCAACATTTTTACGGAATCCAAACTGATCTTCCGCAAGGTCGGCTTCTACGTTTTTCCGTTCGTCTGTAAAGAATTCGTGTAACGGTTTAGCATCCGTTGCTTATTACACTGATAGTTCGGTAATTTTCATATCTGTCAACACCTTCTTCCTTTGGGATTGGAATTATTATATTATTCTTGAAGTCCGAGGGTATTTCGCTTGTCTCATACATCTTGCTCACCAGATGGTAGAGTTTTGTTAGGCCTGGCTCTCCCAAGGCTATCAGTACTTCTAATGGAATTTTATCTACTCCCGGGGCCTTTGTTTCGACTTACGTCTTTCAATGCTCTGTCAACTTCTTCTCGCATTATTATATCTCCCATTACATCTTCATCTACTTCATCTTTCATTTCCATAATATTGTCCTCAAGAACATTGCCCTTGTATAGACCCTCTCTATATTCCTTCCACCTTTCGGCTTTCCCTTCTTGGCTTAGAACTGGCTTTCCATCTGAGCTCTTGATATTCAAGGTGGTTCTCTTTTCTCCAGAGGTCTCTTTAATTTTCCTGTAGGCAGTATCTATATTACAGCTAGTGATATAGGCCTCTATATCCTTAAATTGGTGCTCTAGCCATCCCTGCTAATCCATTTTGCACTTTCTGTCGGTCTCATTTTTGAGACGTTTGTATTCCTTTTTGCCTGCTTCATTTACTGCATTTCTGTATTTTCTCCATTCTCAAATTAAATTCAATATATCTTCTGTTACCCAAGAATTTTTACTAGCCCTGGTTTTTTGCCCACTTGATCCTCTACTGCCTTCACTATTTCATCTCTCCAAGCTACCCATTCTTCTTGTACTGTATTTCTTTCCCCCATTCTTGTAAATCGTTCCCTAGTGGTCTTCCTGAAACTCCCTAAAACCTCTGGTTCTGTCAGTTTATTCAAGTCCCTTCTACTTAAACTGCCTCCTTTTTACATTTTCTTCAGTTTTGATCTACATTTCATAACCAATAGATTGTGGTCAGAGTCCACATCTGCCCCTGGAAATGTCTTACAATTTAAAACCTGGTTCCTAAATCTCTGTCTTACAATTATATAATCTATCTGAAACCTTCCAGTATCGCCAGGCTTCTTCTATTACACAACCTTCTTTCATGATTCTTAAACCAAGTGTTACCTACGATTAAGTTATGCTCTGTGCAAAATTCTACCAGACGGCTTCCTCTTTCATTCCTTACCCCCATTCCATATTCATCTGCTACGTTTCCTTCTCTTCCTTTTCCTACTATCGAATTCCAGACACTCTAGACTTAAATTTTCGTCGCCCTTCACTGAATAATTTCATTTATCTCATCATACATTTCATCAACTTCTTCATCATCTGCAGAGCTAGTTGGCATATAAACTTGTACTACTGTAGTAGGCTTGGGCTTCGTGTCTATCTTGGCCACAATAATGCGTTCACTATGCTGTTTGTAGTAGCTTACCCGCACTCCTATTTTTTTATTCATTACTAAACCTACCCCTGAATTACACTTATTTGATTTTGAATTTATAGCCCTGTATTCACCCTGATCTGTGTCGGTTCGTATCGATTGATCGATCGGGTCGGCATGGTGTAATCTTTGGTCTCGGCCGTTTGACGTGGATTTTGGCCGCGACGGCGTGTGGCACTAGAGAGGGACAGCCGGAGAGCCGCGCGGCGCTGGGGAAACAGGGGTAGCGTGGTTGAGCTGGCCGAGGCACGACTCAGAGGTTGTGGTGTGCTTGACACGTTTGCAAGACCGAACCTGGCTTGTAGTGTGGGAACTGGAATCGGTCACATTACCCGAATCGAGTTGTGCGGCCCTGATTTGGAACTATATTGGATTTCATAAAAGATTTGGTGAAAATTGATTGTCATGTTTTTGGTGCCCATTTTATACTAATCTTTGCTTCCCAAGTATCGGCACCATGACAGGAAACTGTTGTCTTGCCAACCAAAAGGTCCCCTCTATTTAGTGCTGTTTAAGTAAACACGTATTTTCGGTTGAAATGTCTCTGAGCACTATGGGATTTAACTTCTGAGGTCATCAGTCCCCTAGAACTTAGAATTACTTAAACATAACTAAGCTAAGGACATGACACAGATCCATACCCGAGGCTGGATTCGAACCTGCGACCATAGCGGTCGCGCGGGTCCAGACTGAAACGCCTAGAACCGCTCGGCCACTCCGGCCGGCAACACGTGTTATTGTGTTTGGTTATAGGTTTATCTGGATTTGGTGATGGGATACAGTCCGAGTAAGCGAGGTGCATTAATTCGTACTATTGCTGTTCGGTAGGGGTCAGTGAAGTGAAGTGGAAGGAAGACAAGGATTTCTGGTCAGATGAGTATCGGGTAATATCAACAGCAGCAGAAAATGGTACAACAGATGTAGGATTCGTTATGAATAGGAAGGTAGGACAGAGGGTGTGTTACTGTGAACAGTTCAGTGACCGGGTTGTTCCAATCAGAATCGTCAGCAGACCAACACCGACAACGATAGTTCAGGTATACATGCCGACGTCGCAAGCTGAAGATGAACAGATAGAGAAAGTGTATGAGGATATTGAAAGGGTACTGCAGTATGTTAAGGGGGACGAAAATCTAATAGTCTGCAGTTGTAGGGGAAGGAGTAGAAGAAAAGGTTACAGGAGAATATGGGCTTGGGACAAGGAATGAAAGAGGAGAAAGACTAATTGAGTTCTGCAACAAGTTTCAGCTAGTAATAGCGAATACCCTGTTCAAGAATCACAAGAGGAGGAGGTATACTTGGAAAAGGCCGGGAGATACGGGAAGATTTCAATTAGATTACATCATGGTCAGACAGAGATTCCGAAATCAGATACTGGATTGTAAGGCGTACCCAGGAGCAGATATAGACTCACATCACAATATAGTAGTGATGAAGAGTAGGCTGAAGTTCAAGACATTAGTCAGGAAGAATCAATACGCAAAGAAGTGGCATACGGAAGTACGAAGGAATGACGAGACACGTTTGAAGTTCTCTAACGCTGTAGATACAGCAATAAGGAATAGCGCAGTAGGCAGTACAGTTGAAGAGGAATGGACATCTCTAAAAAGGGCCATCACAGAAGTTGGGAAGGAAAACACAGGTACAAAGAAGGTAGCTGCAAAGAAACCATGGGTAACAGAAGAAATACATCAGTTGATTGATGAAAGGGGGAAGTACACACATGTTCCGGGAGGACTTACGGTCAAATAAGGCAGAAGGGATAGATAACATTCCATCTGAATTTCTAAAATCATTGGGGGAAGTGGCAACAAAACGACTATTCACGTTGGTGTGTAGAATATATGAGTCTGGCGATATACCATCTGACTTTCGAAAAAGCATCATCCACACAATTCCGAAGACGGCAAGAGCTGACAAGTGCGAGAATTATCGCACAATCAGCTTAACAGCTCATGCATCGAAGCCGCTTACAACAATAATATACAGAAGAATGGAAAAGAAAATTGAGAATGCGCTAGGTGACGATCAGTTTGGCTTTAGGAAAAGTAAAGGGACGAGAGAGGCAATTCTGACGTTACGGCTAATAATGGAAGCAAGGCTAAAGAAAAATCAAGACACTTTCATAGGATTTGTCGACCTGGTAAAAGCGTTCGACAATATAAAATGGTGCAAGCTGTTCGAGATTCTGAAAAAGTAGGGGTAAGCTATAGGGAGAGACGAGTCATATACAATATGTACAACAACCAAGAGGGAATAATAAGAGTGGACGATCAAGAACGAAGTGCTCGTATTAAGAAGGGTGTAAGACAAGGCTGTAGCCTTTCGCCCCTACTCTTCAATCTGTACATCTGGGAAGCAATGATGGAAATAAAAGAATGGTTCAGGAGTGGAATTAAAATACAAGGTGAAAGGATATCAATGATACGATTCGCTGATGACATTGCTATCCTGAGTGAAAGTGAAGAAGAATTAAATGATCTGCTAAACGGAATGAACAGTCTAATGAGTACACAGTATGGTTTGAGAGTAAATCGGAGAAAGACGAAGGTAATAAGTAGTAGAAATGAGAACAGCGAGAAACTTAACATCAGGATTGATGGTCACGAAGTCAATGAAGTTAAGGAATTCTGCTACCTAGGCAGTAAAATAACCAATGACTGACGGAGCAAGGAGGACATCAAAAGCAGACTCGCTATGGCAAAAAAGGCATTTCTGGCCAAGAGAAGTCTACTAATAGCAAATACCGGCCTTAATTTGAGGAAGAAATTTCTGAGGATGTACGTCTGGAGTACAGCATTGTATGGCAGTGAACATGGACTATGGGAAAACCGGAACAGAAAACAATCGAAGCATTTGAGATGTGGTGCTATAGACGAATGTTGAAAATTAGGTGGACTTATAAGGAAAGGAATGAGGAGGTTCTACGCAGAATCGGAGAGGAAAGAAATATGTGGAAAACACTGATAAGAAGAAGGGACAGGATGATAGGACATCTGCTAAGACATGAGGGAATGATTTCCATAGTACTAGAGGGAGCTGTAGAGGGCAAAAACTGTAGAGGAAGACAGAGATTGGAATACGTCAAGCAAATAATTGAGGACGTAGGTTGCAAGTGCTACTCTGAGATGAAGAGGTTAGCACAGGAAAGGTATTCGTGGCGGGCCGCATCAAACCAGTCAGTAGACTGATGACCAAAAAAAAAAAAAATTGCTGTTCGGAGTGACTTACGGCATCAGCCAGTATCGTGAAACTGTAATATTTTTCCTGGCACACTGAGCTGTGTGGACGTTGTTACAGTTGGTTCAAAGCACAGGTTTAACATTGAATCTTTACATTCTGTGTTATCTAATTGCATTGTTCACTCGTAAACAGTGAAATGGTAGTCTTTTTTGAGTGTTTAAGTTTATCAGTATTCTGTTAAGGGGTAATTTAAACGAGGTCCCCAGTTTCAGTGAGCATCTGATAACCTACTAGTGTAGTTTACATTTCTAAGCTGACTTGGTATTATGCTATTCGCGCTCGTCCTTTAAGGTGACGTCAAGGACGTTAGTTATTGATTCACTCTTGACTATTTTATTTCAATGTTCGTGAAATAGGCTATTATTTTATAGATCGTAGTTATTTTACGTTTGAGGAATTAATGTTTGGCGTTTTGTCCCCTCACCCCACCCACACCCCCCCACACCCCCACCACTCACCCGCCCCCCCCCCCCCCCACCCGCTTTTTCTCTGAAATTGTGTAGTAACACGGGCTCTAAGACACCTTTTTCCAGTGTGTTATAGTGTACTGTGTGCGGCACCCTCTCCAACTCGCCCGCTTGCTGTGGGTTCTAGGTCTAGCCGCCTCTGGTCTGGGTCTAGTGCGCCCCCCTTCTGCTACTTGAATTAGCCCGTGTCTATGTGACGTCACCTGTTTTGAAAATCTATCAGGAAGTGGTGCATCTGTTTGTATTTTATTTAAAAAAAAATTGTGACATCCATGATTGGTTAAACGTTATCTCATTATTGTAGTCTCCTTTTGCGAATTTTACTGCGTACAGAATTTAATTAACTTGGCCGGCTGGTGTGGCCGAGCGGTTCTAGGAGCTTCAGTCTGGAACCGCTCGACCGCTACGGTCGCTGGTTCCAATCCTGCCTCGAGCATGGATGTGCGTGATGTCCTTAGGCTAGTTAGGTTTAAGTAGTTCTAAGTTCTAGGGGACTGATGACCTTAGATGTTAATTCCCATAGTGCTCAGAGCCGTTTGAACCATTTTTTTTAATTAACTTGCGAATCACTTAATCCCTCCTTAAAGATTAATGTTGTTGTTTGAATAGGGCGCTTGCCCGTGCTTGTATGGATTTCTTGCTAACTTACCATATCACAAAAATTTTTAAAGATAAAATTTTATTTCCTAGAGAAAAGTTTAACAAAAATGTTGTTGTTATAAACTGTGAATGTTGCTTATGTGGCCCGGCCCTCCCGCTCAACAGCAATTGGCTGATTAGGGTGGATTGACCACCACACACCTGACCAGCGGCCTTGTTCCTCCTCCCACCGAACTTCGCTAATTCCCACTATATCTAACTATAACCTGTGCATTTCCCTTTTCAAATTTTCTAACCCACCTGTCCGATTAAGGAATCTGACATTCCACGCTCCGACCCGTAGAACCACAATTTTTCTTTCTCCAGAAAACAACGTCCTCCTGAGTAGTCCCCACCCAGAGATCCAATTGTGGAACTATTTAACACGGAATATTTTATCCAAGAGGACGCCATCATCACTTAACCATACAGTAAAGCTGCATGCCCTCGGGAAAAATTACGGCTGTAGTTGCTCCTTGCTTTCAGTTGTTCGCAATACCAGCACAGCAAGCCGTTTTGGTTAGTGTTGAAGGGCAGCTCCGTCAATCATCCAGACTGTTGCATCGGCAACTACTGAAAAGGCTGCTGCCCCTCTTCAGGAACCACAAGTTTGTCTGACCTCTCAACAGATACACCTCCGTTGTCGTTGGACCTAGGGTACGGCTATCTGTATCGCTGAGGCACACAAGCCTCCCCACCAACCGCAAGATCCATGGTTCATTGGGGGGAGGGGGTTAGTAAGGCTAGCGTATACAAAATTTCTTGTAGGAAGTGTTGCAACACGACGTATCACGGACTCGATTACTGTCTAAAGTAGTGCTAGAGGGAACTGACACCGTGAATCCTGCTCCATCCCCAAATTCGTGTAGGAAGGACTTCTTCGAACAGTCAATTCCCATAAATCACGTAAGGTTTGTTGACCATCATCATCACTCGAAATAGAATCTGCCTGTTGTTCTCCATCTACGGTTTGTAGAATATCGTATGAGAACAGAGCAAGCTGAGCTTAGCACGAGAGACATGTTCTAAACCCACATAGGAAAAACCTTTTCTGTCTCAAGGACATTTATGGTATTGGAACTCATAAGTTGAGAGAGTGACATGTGGATCACAGATTTTTATAAAGTCTTACAAGGACGAACTATATTGACAATGAAGAGAAACGCGTTTCTGCTATTTGCTATACACTTTCAATTTTTTGAGAAAAATCGAGATCAAAGTTAATGATGGAAAATTGAATTTTCAATATTATGCATTCAAGAGAATCTGAAAACAAGTATTTTTGTTAATATAGAAAAGGGTCCAAAATTAATAATGTTCATGTTATTAACGTTTTTGTGTTTTTATGATGTAGATTGGGTACCAATCGTTCTCCGCCTCCAGGAGAGCGAGGACGGCGGACGAGCGTTCGAGGCGGTATGCAATCTAGTTAAACAGTCAGTGTTGTTAACGAATTCAGAAGGTCAACATCGAGAGCTTCTTGGTGGTTGAAAATAATTTGGCCAAATTTTTCATAATGCTGTCGACGTCTGTGTGTGTATGTGTGTCCGTTCGTCTGACCGTCCCTGTAAGTGAACCATCGAAATGGCGGTGAGTCAGCAATCTCCGACACGTTCTCAAGCGGATGTGAAGTTACATACACTGAGGTGCCAAAGAAACTTGTATAGGCATACGTATTTATATACAGAGATATGTAAACAGGCAGAATACAGCGCCGCGGTAGGCAAAGCCTACATAAGACAACAAGTGTCTGGAGCAGTTGTTACTGCTGCTACAATGGCAGGTTATCAAGATTTAAGTGTGTTTGAACGTGGTCTTATAGTCGGCGCTAGAGCGGTGGGACACAACATCTCCTGTGTAACGATGAAATGGGAATTTTCCCATACGACCATTTCAAGAGTTCACCATGCATATCAGGAATCCAGTAAAACATCAAATCCCAGACATGGCTGCGGCCAGGAAAAGATCCTGCTAGAACGGGGCCAACGGCGACTGAACAGAATCGTTCAACGTGACAGACGTGCAACCCATCCGCAATTTGCTACAGATTTCAGTTCTGGGCCATCAAGATGTGTCAGCTTGCGAACTATTCAACGAAACATTATCGATGTGGGCTTTAAAGCCGAAGGCCTACTCGTGAAGACAGCTTTATGCCTCACCTGGGCCACTGAACACCGAAATTGGACTGTTCATGACTGTAAACATGTTGCCTGGTCGGACGAGTCTCGTTTCAAATTGTATCGAGCGGATAGGCGTGTACGGTTATGGAGACGACCTCATGAATACATGGACCCTGCATGTGAGCAGGGTACTGTGGGGCGTGTACAGTTGGAGTGATATGGGATCCCTGATAAGTCTAGAAACGACTGTGACAGGTGACCTGTACGTAAGCAACTCAGCATCCATCCATGTGCATTATGCATTCCGACGGACTTGGGCAATTCCAGCACCCCACATGTCCAGAATTGCTCCAGAGTGGCTCCAGGACCTCTCTTCCGAGTTTCAAAACTTCGCTGGCTACCAAACTCCCCAGACATGAACATTACTGAGGACGTCTAGGATTGCTTGGAACGTTCTGTTCAGAAGAGATCTCCACCCCCTCGTCCTCTTACGAATTTGGTGATGGACCTGCAGGATTCACGGTGTCAGTTCCCTCTAGCACTACTTTAGACATTAATCGAGTTTGTGACACGTCGTGTTGCGACACTTCTTCTTGCTTTCTTGGGCTCTACACGATATAGGCAGGTGTATCAGTTTCTTTGGCTCTTCAGTGTGAATACTGAAGGTGTAGCAGATATGGGTGAAAATAAGAGGAAGGAAGGAAACATGAACTCTCTGACGCAACACAATTTTTCCCGAATTTATTTCGAGACAATGGCTTTGCGTTAACAGCTGTGAGCGCATCGATATGCGAAAGATGTAATTTCAAAATGGTTCTACTGGCTCTGAGCACTATTAGACTTAACTTCTGAGGTCATCAGTCCCCTAGAACTTAGAACTACTTAAACCTAACTGACCTAAGGACATCACACATATCCATGCCCGAGGCAGGATTTGAACCTGCGACCGTAGCGTTCGCGCGGTTCCAGATATAATTTAATGGGCAATGAATGGTATCAACAGTTTTGCATTACGCACCGGGAAATAACTTCTGTAGAAATGAAAGGGGTTGTCTATGACAACGAAATAGAAGCTTTTTCAGATTTTGTCAGAAATACCAATACTGCAGGCGATTCAAGAGCTTCAACGTCATCAACTGTGAAATCAGTACGAGAAGATGAAGTTCCAGCGTACGAAACAACATAGGGGATATATAAGACGTGGGAGCAAGTACCATTACATGTCGAAATAAGTGCAGTTGCACTGGCGATACGACATCCTAATTGGAGGTTGGGAACAATGGCGACCAAGGGATCATCTTTAAAGTTAACGAAAAAAGGTCTTATTGAAGAAAGGGGAGTTGGCATCCATAATGAGGACCCAGAGTCGATAAATAAAATTTTATCAAAATTTATTTATTTATTGGCCTAAATTAGACCAATATTATGAACTAAGTACTTCTTTTTTGTTGACATAATACTTTTTGCATTTTTTAGATAGTGCCCGTCCCATCTGAAATCATCCTCCGCGTTCTCTGTTAATTTTTATTGGTAGTGTGATATGTATGTCCTGAAGAATCTTGAGTGCATCTGTCTTTCCTTTCAAATCCTCCATCTAATCCGCAATTTTATTATGTCCTCCTTGATCTCTGTGATCCATCTGATACTGCTCTTACTATTCCGTATCTTCTCAATTATTCTCCTATTTTCTGTTGTCCTCATCAAACGTTCTAGGAAAGAGATCTGTTTCTTTTTCATTGTATTTGTCACTGGTTCTATTTATTTATAAACTGTTTCATTTGAAGCTATTCTCGAAAGTCTTCTTTTTGTGTTTTTTACTCATACATATTCCGACAAGCCTACTTTCTATTTTGAATAGTCTGTATATTGTTACAATTTTGGTTATTTTAAATATAGTTTCTCTAGCATATGTTACTTGATGCTGTGTGACTTTTTTGTATTGTTTCAGTTTTACGGCTATTGAGAGTCATTTTTTGTTATACTCGTATGTCATCTTAGTAACAACATGTGTTTTAATTAATTTTTTTATTCTGCTCTGCCATTATGGTTTCTCATTCAGATTGTGTGTTATTATTTCTCCCAATTACTTAAACTTTTCAACAACTATGATGTCGTGTTCTTCAATTCCAATTTTTTTAGCATTATTCCAGTTTTTTAAAAAGATTTTTAAGGCCAATACACTGGGCTATTTCACGTAATGATAGTATTCGTTGTTTTGTTTCTTGACTGTAGTTGGTGAGTAGAGCGAGGTGATCTGATAATCCTAAAGAGTTCAACTTCATATCGTCTTATTGTGTTCCAATCTTACTATCCTTTGGATTGTACTTGTACCATTCCTTCATTATGTATTCAAGGGCACAATTGAAAAGAAGTGGTAACAGACCCTCTCCCTGCCTTAAACCAGTTGTATTTGTTAAGGTAAGCTCTGTCAGTTTAATTAATTTTGGGTGGATTCGAAATGTCTCAGAATTTTTAACAGTGAGGATCTATGGACAAAATTATATACCTTCCTAAAATCTGTAAATGAAACTGAGAGAGGCTTGTTTCATTTGAAGTAATAAGCCATGATTAATTGCAGAGTAATTATTTGTTCGGCACAGCTTCTCCAAGGTGCGAAGCCTCCTTGGTATTCCACAAGTTCCTTATCCAGATGTTCTTTGATTCTATGTGTAAAATCTTGAAAAATTCTTGTAGGAACAGTCCAAGAGCGAGATTCCTCTATAGTTGTCTGGATCACTTTTATCTCCTTTCTTATAAAAAAGGTTAATTATAACTGTGGTCCATTCTTCTGGGAAATTTTCTGTTGCCAAAATATTTTGTAAAATAACAAGTAAAGATGTCTGAATGTTTTTACCAGCGTACTTCGACACTTCCACAAACACTTGCAGTCCCCATATTCTTTATAGTTTTTCATTTCTTCACGTGCAGTTTCTATTTCTCGTACTGTAGTTCGGTTTATATTTTCTGATTTGGTTTTTACAGTGGTTCTTGCGTCCATTGTTAAAAGCTTTTCAGATTCATCACAGTGCAAGAGCTTGTTGAATGCTTCTGCCTTGATTTCTGCGTTCCTTGTTGTTATGGGTTATTCTTCCATCTTTATTTCTCAGCAATACTGCGGGAGGGTTTTAATTATGTTACTGTTAATCAGATGCCCTGAAATACTCTCTGGAACTGGTTTTTTAGAAGTTTTCTTCAGTGAAACTGAGTAGATCCTTTTGATATTGCCGTTTTGTTTTGCTGATAATTTGAGAGAATTTTTTCTGATGTTTTTGAGGTTACCTGCATTTTCATCAATCTTGTGAGTTTGAAATTTTGTCCAAGCTTGATGTCGTTCATCATTAACTTCATCACATTCTTAGTTCACCAAGCAAGTTTTTTTCGTTGATTTAGTGGGGCCGGTTCTTCTGCACTCTATTTTGAAATTGACGTTGGTTCCCCAATATTATCCCTTACTATTGTATTTTGTTTGTTTTTCTGATATTTGTCATTTTTGATTAATTTATGTGGATAATACTTTCTTCCTTCTTCCCCAACCCCCTCCCCCCCCCCCCTCCCATTCACTCACGAACCATGGACGTTTGGTTGCAGCTGGTTGGGAGGCTTGCGTGCCTCAGCAATACAGATAGCCGTAGCGTAGGTGCAACCGCAACGGAGGAGTATCTGTTGAGAGGCCACACCAACCTATGTTTCCTGAAGAGGGGAAGCAGCCTTTTCAGTAGCAGCAGGGCCCACAGCCTGGATCACTGACTGATGTGGCCTTGTGACATTAACCAAAAGTTTACTCTGCTGGTACGGCAAACGGCTGAAAGCAAATGGAGACTGCAGCCGTAATTTCTCCTGACGGCATGCGGCTTTACTGTATAGTTAAATTATGATGGCATCCTCCTGAGTAAAATATTCCGGAGGTAAAATAGTCCTCCATTCGGATCTCTGGGCGGGGTCTACTCAGAAGGACGTCATTATCAGGTGAAACAAAACTGGCGTTCTACGGAACGAAGCGTTTAATGTCAGATCCCTTAATCGGACAGATACATTAGAATATTTAAAAAGGGAAATTGATGGGCTAAAGTTAGATATGGTGGGAATTTGTGAAGATCGGTAGCAGGAGGAACACGACTTCTGGTCAGGTGAATACGGGTTTATAAATACAAACTAAAATGGGGGTAATGCAAGAGTTAGAAAACTTTTCTCATTGGTAGGGGCATGGGCGGTTATTATAACATGGATCTTGTTTGTGGTTTTCAGAGTTGAAGTTGCTATTCATGGAGAAGTAGTTTTAAAATCAGTTATTGAACCTATCACTTTGAAATTTACTGTAAATCCAGTTCCGAATTTTGGGCACTGTTTCATAACTCTTTGTCCTGGTTTTCTATTGTAAATTCTATAATCTTTAGATTCAAATGGATCTTCCGTCTGTCATCAATAAATAGACGTTAGGCAGATTAGTTGAACGTACACAGCACACAACATAAAATATTCGGTAATGGTCGGTAGCGGCATTATGCAGAGGAGATTGATCTTCGGTTCACAGCATCATCATTATGGCAAGAGCGTCAAAGTGAGAAACAGGATACTCCAGCGCCACGTTACCAAATAGGTTTCCAACAAAGAAGTGACACTGACTGAAAAAGTATTTGAAGTTGCTGCGTTCTTTCAAAGACAGACCAAAACCTTGACTGCCACTCATGGCCGACATTTTGTCGTGAACAACGACCGAACAGGCTGTGAGTATCGTGTCAGTACAAAACATAGGTTAATACAGCGAGGCGACAAGAAAACGTTTGTTGCAGTTGGTAGTGCGAATAAAGTTACTCTCTCTTACACTGTGCAATACTCCATCACTGATACCGAAAACTGCTGTCGACAGTGTTCCTGTACTTGCAAACACCTAATGGAAATTCGGTCCACAGGTCCCTCAAGAAGTCGAAGCCCTCCGAAAGGAATTTGGAAACGTTTAGGTCATATTGAGCCGAAATGTACCTCTTTCTCAATCGTATGACGTTTATTTTTCTGACACGTAAAGAATTTCATGGCATGACTTCAAAATCATGTGGCGACACAGCAGTGAAGATAATTATAAGATAGGGCAGATGCTGTCAAAGTTCATGCGTTGATCCATAACCAGTTGTCCTCTCCTGTCGTTCAATATGTGCGTTTATACGCTTGGAACGCAACCGAATTCAAATATACATCTTTGTGCTTAGCGACGTGAACCAGATTTTTCTTTATATATATGAAGCCGGCACGGTAGCTCAGCGTGTTCGGTCAGAGGGTTACATGCTCTCTGTAATAAAAAAAATAAAAATAAATAAAAAAGAAACTGAGTTAATCGACCAACAACGAACTTAAACGGTTGTCTTACGACGTCCGCCCCGAGCAGATGCAACGAACAAAAGTGAACAAAACGAGATTAAAAAAAAGATATATAAAGCGTGTGCCATGTAAGCAGGAGATCCCGGGTTCGGGTCCCAGTCGGGGAACACATTTTCAACCGTCCCCGTTGACTTATATCAACGCCTGTACGCAGCTAAGGGTATTCGTTTCACTGTAAGATTTTTCTTTTTCGAATAATGTACCGGAAAGCATTTCAATTTGGCGAGATATTGTTTATGTGTTGCGCGTGGTGCGAGAAATATTTATGTTTTGCTTTTTTCTAAGTAAGTTTCATCCAATGATTCCGAGGAAGTTCACGAAGAGACGATCAGTTACGATTACGCAACATTATACTTTAGTTGTCTATTTTTTTACATGAAAATAACTGTGAAAACAGTAAAAGGTTATTAATCACACTTACAGACGGTTTACTTGAAAATAAGAGCAAAGAAAAGTGTTCCGATGACCAAAATATTATCAGACACACCGAAAAATATTTGAATGAAAAAAGCCACGACCTAGAATCGAACACGAACCAGCATTTTGGTAGCCTAAGTGACGGGTACCCAAGCTAGAGCATGAATACACGAAAATGGTAATATCTCAAACATTATAAAATTTGGACTGAATAATGTAATGTTAGAAATGTTTGTCTTTAGGCCATTTTTGGATGTATAGCATTGAAAACACGATCTTCCGTCGTCATCTTTGACATTGATTTTTCTAAAAAACTAAGGAATGTGTAGAAAATATCCTATTGTATGTATAGAATGTCCTTGCAAATCTTTATCGAAATCGGTGGCCTGCATGTCGGAGTCTGTATGGTATGTTTGTATGATCCTCCTGCGTCCAGCAGTTCTTAAATGTGAAATTTAAAACTGGCTTTTCCGTTTGCTGTCTTCTCTTTCCAACCTAGACTATTCGACGAGTGACTGGATACTATGACCAGAGCTCTATCCGGTTCTCGGCAAGATCTTTCCATAAGGAATGACGGTGAAAGCTGTTGTATGTCTCGCGAATTGAACATCTTACAGATGCACGAATGTGTGCTAAATTTTACCTGTCGACATTTCCGTCTGATCTATGTGTTCTATTGTACCGACATTGCAACAATCTATGTCTCCTCAGCGCTTTGCGAATTTGATTATCAAACCATGAAGTGTTCTTTCCGTTCTTAACCCACTTACCTGACACAAAAGTCTGCGGAGCGCGATTTACAGTCAGTTTAAACTTGACCCACAGTTTCACCATATTGGTGCTAAACGTCATCCATTTACTAAGTGAAACCGTAACAACTGCTTATCTGCTTCTTCTAGCGTAAATACTCTTCTAACCTAGTCTTAGTGAAGTTCGGTGGCAGGAGGAACAAGACTTTTGGTCAGGTCATTACAGAGTTATAAATACAAAATCAAATAGGGGTAATGCAGGAGTAGGTTTAATAATGAATAAAAAAATAGGAGTGCGGGTTAGCTACTACAAACAGCATAGTGAACGCATTATTGTGGCCAAGATAGACACAAAGCCCATGCCTACTACAGTAGTACAAGTTTATATGCCAACTAGCTCTGCAGATGATGAAGAAATTGATGAAATGTATGACGAGATAAAAGAAATTATTCAGGTAGTGAAGGGAGACGAAAATTTAATAGTCATGGGTGACTGGAATTCGTCAGTAGGAAAAGGGAGAGAAGGAAACATAGTAGGTGAATATGGATTGGGGGGAAGAAATGAAAGAGGAAGCCGCCTTGTAGAATTTTGCACAGAGCATAACTTAACCATAGCTAACACTTGGTTCAAGAATCATAAAAGAAGGTTTATAAAATAAATAAAAATAAAATTTGGAATAAAATATTAATGATTAATTATTCTGTATGTATGATGATTGGTTGTAATTGGTATTTGCTTATCTGGAGCGTGGACGTTTAATTATTCGGTATCAGATGCTTGACAATGGCTATTTGGAAAAGGCAATGTAATTCGTAGTTGACCGTGAAAGAAAACTGAAATAATCGGACTTCGTAATTAAATCGTTTCCAAAGACTGCTGCGGTAGGTACGGACTCATGATCTAATCTCAATATTACAATGATTTGCCAGCCATGCCAATACGTCGTACAGAGGTGATTGTCTACTAAACATAAAAAAGTTACACAGTTAGTTAAATCAGATATATTCAATGAAATAGCCTACAGTTCATAATCCTACTTACTTTTATAAATATAAATTCATTACAGAATCGAGTGCCTAGTGTGGTTGCAACTCGCAGTATTCTTCTATAACATGAAAATATGGCGGTGTGCCAGACAATAAAATAAAATACGTGCTTCTCGCACCACTTCTACCTGAGCTCTCTCCTCTCTTAAACAGACACAAGAGTAACGTAATTATTCTTTTGTCTTTATCAGCGACACAGCGCTGCAGTTGTGTGCCATAGGCTTTATTTATTAGTCACTGATTATTTATTTAATTAATATTTCGCGTTTCCGCGGAAACTCACGCTCGGCATGCAAATGTGCCTTTATATTGCCCCCTGAATTGCGAGGCGAAAGGACACACCTGCAGGCGAGCAATTCACCTAAAGGCACAAGAAAATCTAAGTTATCTACAACAATTCACATAACTTACATTACACACATTATACACATTATATACAAAATTTGAATGACGCGGGTGCGTCGTAAAAGTTCTTATATTGGCAGATAGAGTGCGCGCATGCGCAGAAGCGTCTGTGTGACTCCGGCAGTGCCGTTATATCATACAGTTAGATCACGCGGCACAGTAATGCAGTTCATATTGTTCGTGTGCACGCGTATCTTAGTCGTTGCACAAAGAAAATATTCAACCAAGATTACATATGAAGACTACATTCTATAACAGGTAACTTAGTTTTAAATTTACAATATTTGTTATATCACAATACAACTCAGATTGTTGAATGTTCTTAGTTACATAGTATTGTTTTGAAATACTTCAAAGAAAAATGTCCGTATGTTTCAGGTGCGTCGACCTATTCACATCGTGTCGTTATTACAGTTCATATTCATCTGCTGCACAATAATTTTTTCACAGGTTAGTATCATCGTTGTATATCATCGTGATTAAAACATAAGCGTGTCCATTTTCATTTCCATTATAGTCGTTGTGATGCAGTTCGTTGTGACAAAAAGGCATTGTTTATTACAGATCTGACGTGACCCGTTAGTAATTGGTCCACGAGCAGTTCGTTTTTTACATTCCGTGGAAGCTTGGTTGCAGAACCTCGGACGGCACATAGCTGGCGTGGATCCTTGGAAAGTCCAGGTAAGAGTGTCCGTCACATTTCGAGAACATTTCATTCCCTGAAGTTCCAACCAAAATTCTTCCACCCGTCGTGTTGTTTTCTGGACAGGCACTTTGTGTCCGTTTAATCCAGTTAACATCTTGAAGTTAGGTACTGTAGTATTGTCACTAGACGATGCACGAATTATGCACTTCACATTTTCAGTTTTTTGCTGAATATAGCTCACCTAAATGTTTGTAGTTATTAATCAAAGAAATGGTTCATCGCGTTTACATAGGTACGATGCATAATGAATGTCATTAACAGTTTCTTTCACATAGGTTTCTGCGTAGTTGCAGAGTTAGTAATGTTCATTAATGTCCATGAACAATGGTTCACTATGCAATGTCCTTTTGGCACTCGTTTTGTTCAAATTTCTTTTACATAGTAACAGTTACATTATACATCATTGAAAGAGAAGAAAAAAAAATATAAGTAATCATACATACACACGTCACATATTTCTTAGCATAAATATAATACAGTTGCACATAATCATGTTTACATCATTATTACATAGCTATGGGTTATTACATTGTGTCACATTTGATTACATGAATTGCAGATAATTACGTCCTCTTTAAGGGTTTTGCTGGGATTTTATCGATGTTTATTTTGTGATGTCATCTGAAATTAAGATAGGTTAGACACAACATTCATTACATCAGTAGGCAAGACCAGGCATTTTCACTACTCAATAAATATTCAAAATAGTAAGAGAGAAAATGTTTGATTCCTCGCGTTTTGTGCGTGTGTGTATAGTGTCTGTGTGGCCTTGACTACTGATAGATGCTTTTCGTCTTGAGAGATGTGCGTCTAATCTATTTCTCAAAGTAAAAGTTCGCTTCACAGATGACGTCTGTCGGTTCGTCAGGTGTCACACCAAGTCAGTGATACCCACAGTCACAAATGTTCCGTGAAAAAATTAATATATCATTCACTGCTACGTAAACATAAATTTTATTTTAATATTCCGTCTTCCAAGTGGTGGCGCGCGCTGAAAGAAGAGTTCTTCTGCCTTCAACTGCGTCACTGGAACCGCTGAAATGAAAATTTCTATACTACTTATTATCTATGTTGTGATTTGTTTTAGTTCTTGCCACACAGCAGGTCGTTGAGATAACGGTACGTTATATGTTTTGTGGTAGAAGATCTTGTGAGGCTTAACTTCAATCTTGTACGCATACGTGTTGATAACACCTATTCGTTTGGCAAAAACTTGTAAATATTTGGATAACACTTCCTGTAGTTTTATACGTTCATGTGCACTGAGAGCTGTAGCTTCATTTATCTTATGATCAAGCAATGTTTTCAAGTCCATTAGCTCTGTGTCAAATGAGTGTGTGTGCGTGTCTTGAATGTCATTGTCAAGTACTAACTGAACCTTGTACCCTGTACAGTGTTTGTCATGCTTTAGAGTTCTCCTGTCCAAATCAATAATAATTACACTGCCTCTATCATTTAAAATACATTTACCTTTGGAGAAGTCTATAATGCAGTCCTTCTCGCTCATAATATCTATTCCTATTATGCAATTTGTCACAAGGTTTTGTACAACCAGGAATGGCCATTGTACGGTTCCATTACCTATTTTAATGTTTACAAAAACTTGCTTCGTAACCCTACATGACTTATTACCTAGTGCAGTAGTTATTTTACAGTTTTGGGCAGGAAACTCAGGCACAGGTTCCAATTCACACATCTTTTTATAGAAATTAAAAGACAAAACGCTCACAGCTGCACCTGTATCTAGAATAATAGTAGTTGGAATCCCACCTACTACACCAGTGGTAGATGCTAAAACAATTTCATTTGTGTTTGAACGACATTGTGTACTGTCTTGTAAAAGTTCATCTGATATATTGTTATTGTGGTTGTATCTTATAAATAAAACAGGTAATTTTTGTTTAGAATTATTCGGCATATCATTATTCTGATGTTCAACTGTGGTGTCAAATAACTGATTAACATTGAAGTCGCCCCCCAAGAATTCCTCAGCCACAACCTGGGGCATAGAAGTGACTGTTTCTAGTTTGTTGGATTAGCATTTGTACTAGGTACTGACACAGATTGAGGTTGTGTGTCAGGTGTCATTTCTATTATATTCACATTCGGATATTGCCTATTGTGATCTCCAAACTTTTGCGGTTGTTGTTGCTGTTGCGCATTATAACTTACCTGTCGGTCATGAGGTATGCTCCAATTTTGTCCTGGTGGCTGCTGTGGTAAAGCAGTGTTTGAATGAAAGTACTGATCGTTACGAGTCCAGCCTTGACGCTGTCTTGGCTCGTAGTTATTATTATTTCTGTTTCTGTTTGTGTTTTTGTTGTTGCCTATGTATCCGTTGTTACCGTTGTAGTTATTACCGCGGTGCCTTTTGTATGGATTGCCGCATGAAGTGTTATTACTGTTGTAACTATTGTTTGTATTGGAATACGCGTGTTGATTTTGATTTCCGTATTGAGACGGCTGTTTTTGTTGTACCGCGTATCCAACTGTGGGCGCGCCAGAATTGAGTTGGCAAGCCTGCATGTTTTGCATTCCACTAGTGTAAACATTGTGGCTGCTGTTTTGCCACGCGAAGCGCTGATCTTCAAGTAACATGTCAACCGAATCTAAAGCTGTTAAAAAATAATCTGAATCGTCATCCGGGATATGTAGGAGTTTTTCTTTAATGTTGAAAGGCAATTTGGCCTTCAACGCACGGAGTATATCGCGTGTTGCGACTGGTTCGTCTAAAAAGTGTCCCATGTTCAAGTATTTTTCAGAATATCGGCGTAAGTTGCCATTTTTACTGTTAAAAGTTTCAGGTTCTAGAATTTGTCTTCTGAGTCGCTCCTGGACGGATTGCGACCAGAATTTGTTCAGAAAAGCACGCTCAAACTCACTGTACGTGGTACATACGTCAGCTTGACTGTATGCCCAGACAGCTGCATCGCCTTGGATGTAACCGACAATATATGAAATCTTTTTCCGGTCACTCCAAGTGCGTGGAAATGCGTTACTAAAAGATTTAAGAAAAATCACCGGATGAATGGTTCGTTTTTCTGGGATAAAAATCTGAAATTGCCTGTGTTTCATTAAGCTTTCTTCTTCCTTCGCATTGTGATATGGATTTGTTCCACTGTAATTACTGCAATGTTCAGCTGGCGAGTAATTACAATAATGTTGCTGTGGTTTACCATGATAATAGCTTGTGTTTGTGTTTGTACATCGTGGTATGTGTTGTAGTCGTGGTGTGTTTTGTTCTTGTGTGTTTGTCGTGTGCGGTATGTGTGTGTCATACTCGAATGTATATTGGTTCCTGAACTGTACATTTTGACTGATATTTTCGTTACATTCAGACTGTGGTCGATCGGTGAATTGTGTCATTGGTCCAGTGACGGATTGTACTGCGTCACTGATCAGCTGTTTGTTATTAGTAATGTATTGCGCTACGGAGTCGTGCACAATTGTTGGTAAATTTTCACGTAGGCATCTATCAAAATGTTTGTCTTTGTTCACTACCCAATCATGAAATTCTTTATTAATGTTTTGAAAATGAGCTGTAGCATCAGATTGTAAGATGTCAGTCAGGTGTTGTTCAACATTGTCAAATTTATTCTGTACGTCAGTAATTCGTTTTTCAAGGTTGTCGTGTACTGAAGGATATGTTTGAATTTGTTCAGTAAGAACTTCACACATGACATTAAGATTTTTTACTTGTGTCTGTAAAAGTGCTACGTCAGTTGTAGTCTTTTCTTGTGTCGTATTAAGCTGGGAAAATTTAGTACTGAGTTCAGTCATCTGTTTGGTCAGTGTGGCGTCTATAAGTTCCACACGTTTACATAAAGTGTCATTACTCTTCTTGAGTGCTATGAGGTCAGATTTAATTTCGTCATTTTGTGTCTGTAAGGTTGCCATGTTTTCGGCGTTCTGTTTCATTATCATTTGTAACATGTCGGCAATGTTTACCGTTTGCAACGTCTGTGCCCGCGCCGCGTCATTAGATGTGACGTCATGCATTAACATGGGCTCTGACTGAGACTTTGAAATTTTTGTGGTGGACGGCCTATTGTCAAAATTTCCGTCAACACTTGCGTCAATGTTTGATAAATCGTCACTACCGGTTGCTGTCGTAAAGTCATTTTCTAACATTTGTCTCTCGTCCGAGTCGGATTGTGTCTGAATAGTACGTCTTTGCTGTTCCATTTTTGCGTATTGATTTCTAGTCATTACCATGCCACACGTGATTTATGTTTCAAGAAAATATTTGACACTGATTTTAAAATGAAATGCAGTTGAGCATGAATCGCTCGTAGCAACAATGGCTGTCCCGTTAATTTAAAAATATAAACTGAATTTGAGATTATTGGTAATGGCTGCTGGCCATGTTACATCATATCGTACAGAAGTCGGCCATATTGTACACTCGTGTATTGGTATTGTTGGATACGTTATTGTTTAGGAAAAAGTGCTAAGAATGAAATTTGTTACTGAAAACTGTTATGCGCGAAAGAAACACTACAGAATTTACTGAAAAGCTAATACACTGAATTATACGTCTGGTCAAGCCTGCTAATGCAAAGATGCTGCGTCTTACCTTATTTTGCTGGAAGCTTCATTGCGTCTTCCGGCAAAACTTTAGAATTGGAAAATATCTTCAGATTTTCATTATCTCTCATACATTCACGTCCAGGTCCAGAAAGTTGATTTTTGACATGAAACAAAAAGAACAATGTAACAAATGACAAAATAACAAGTCCGACACGCAGTCGCCAATATAAAATAAATAAAAATAAAATTTGGAATAAAATATTAATGATTAATTATTCTGTATGTATGATGATTGGTTGTAATTGGTATTTGCTTATCTGGAGCGTGGACGTTTAATTATTCGGTATCAGATGCTTGACAATGGCTATTTGGAAAAGGCAATGTAATTCGTAGTTGACCGTGAAAGAAAACTGAAATAATCGGACTTCGTAATTAAATCGTTTCCAAAGACTGCTGCGGTAGGTACGGACTCATGATCTAATCTCAATATTACAATGATTTGCCAGCCATGCCAATACGTCGTACAGAGGTGATTGTCTACTAAACATAAAAAAGTTACACAGTTAGTTAAATCAGATATATTCAATGAAATAGCCTACAGTTCATAATCCTACTTACTTTTATAAATATAAATTCATTACAGAATCGAGTGCCTAGTGTGGTTGCAACTCGCAGTATTCTTCTATAACATGAAAATATGGCGGTGTGCCAGACAATAAAATAAAATACGTGCTTCTCGCACCACTTCTACCTGAGCTCTCTCCTCTCTTAAACAGACACAAGAGTAACGTAATTATTCTTTTGTCTTTATCAGCGACACAGCGCTGCAGTTGTGTGCCATAGGCTTTATTTATTAGTCACTGATTATTTATTTAATTAATATTTCGCGTTTCCGCGGAAACTCACGCTCGGCATGCAAATGTGCCTTTATATTGCCCCCTGAATTGCGAGGCGAAAGGACACACCTGCAGGCGAGCAATTCACCTAAAGGCACAAGAAAATCTAAGTTATCTACAACAATTCACATAACTTACATTACACACATTATACACATTATATACAAAATTTGAATGACGCGGGTGCGTCGTAAAAGTTCTTATATTGGCAGATAGAGTGCGCGCATGCGCAGAAGCGTCTGTGTGACTCCGGCAGTGCCGTTATATCATACAGTTAGATCACGCGGCACAGTAATGCAGTTCATATTGTTCGTGTGCACGCGTATCTTAGTCGTTGCACAAAGAAAATATTCAACCAAGATTACATATGAAGACTACATTCTATAACAGGTAACTTAGTTTTAAATTTACAATATTTGTTATATCACAATACAACTCAGATTGTTGAATGTTCTTAGTTACATAGTATTGTTTTGAAATACTTCAAAGAAAAATGTCCGTATGTTTCAGGTGCGTCGACCTATTCACATCGTGTCGTTATTACAGTTCATATTCATCTGCTGCACAATAATTTTTTCACAGGTTAGTATCATCGTTGTATATCATCGTGATTAAAACATAAGCGTGTCCATTTTCATTTCCATTATAGTCGTTGTGATGCAGTTCGTTGTGACAAAAAGGCATTGTTTATTACAGATCTGACGTGACCCGTTAGTAATTGGTCCACGAGCAGTTCGTTTTTTACATTCCGTGGAAGCTTGGTTGCAGAACCTCGGACGGCACATAGCTGGCGTGGATCCTTGGAAAGTCCAGGTAAGAGTGTCCGTCACATTTCGAGAACATTTCATTCCCTGAAGTTCCAACCAAAATTCTTCCACCCGTCGTGTTGTTTTCTGGACAGGCACTTTGTGTCCGTTTAATCCAGTTAACATCTTGAAGTTAGGTACTGTAGTATTGTCACTAGACGATGCACGAATTATGCACTTCACATTTTCAGTTTTTTGCTGAATATAGCTCACCTAAATGTTTGTAGTTATTAATCAAAGAAATGGTTCATCGCGTTTACATAGGTACGATGCATAATGAATGTCATTAACAGTTTCTTTCACATAGGTTTCTGCGTAGTTGCAGAGTTAGTAATGTTCATTAATGTCCATGAACAATGGTTCACTATGCAATGTCCTTTTGGCACTCGTTTTGTTCAAATTTCTTTTACATAGTAACAGTTACATTATACATCATTGAAAGAGAAGAAAAAAAAATATAAGTAATCATACATACACACGTCACATATTTCTTAGCATAAATATAATACAGTTGCACATAATCATGTTTACATCATTATTACATAGCTATGGGTTATTACATTGTGTCACATTTGATTACATGAATTGCAGATAATTACGTCCTCTTTAAGGGTTTTGCTGGGATTTTATCGATGTTTATTTTGTGATGTCATCTGAAATTAAGATAGGTTAGACACAACATTCATTACATCAGTAGGCAAGACCAGGCATTTTCACTACTCAATAAATATTCAAAATAGTAAGAGAGAAAATGTTTGATTCCTCGCGTTTTGTGCGTGTGTGTATAGTGTCTGTGTGGCCTTGACTACTGATAGATGCTTTTCGTCTTGAGAGATGTGCGTCTAATCTATTTCTCAAAGTAAAAGTTCGCTTCACAGATGACGTCTGTCGGTTCGTCAGGTGTCACACCAAGTCAGTGATACCCACAGTCACAAATGTTCCGTGAAAAAATTAATATATCATTCACTGCTACGTAAACATAAATTTTATTTTAATATTCCGTCTTCCAAGTGGTGGCGCGCGCTGAAAGAAGAGTTCTTCTGCCTTCAACTGCGTCACTGGAACCGCTGAAATGAAAATTTCTATACTACTTATTATCTATGTTGTGATTTGTTTTAGTTCTTGCCACACAGCAGGTCGTTGAGATAACGGTACGTTATATGTTTTGTGGTAGAAGATCTTGTGAGGCTTAACTTCAATCTTGTACGCATACGTGTTGATAACACCTATTCGTTTGGCAAAAACTTGTAAATATTTGGATAACACTTCCTGTAGTTTTATACGTTCATGTGCACTGAGAGCTGTAGCTTCATTTATCTTATGATCAAGCAATGTTTTCAAGTCCATTAGCTCTGTGTCAAATGAGTGTGTGTGCGTGTCTTGAATGTCATTGTCAAGTACTAACTGAACCTTGTACCCTGTACAGTGTTTGTCATGCTTTAGAGTTCTCCTGTCCAAATCAATAATAATTACACTGCCTCTATCATTTAAAATACATTTACCTTTGGAGAAGTCTATAATGCAGTCCTTCTCGCTCATAATATCTATTCCTATTATGCAATTTGTCACAAGGTTTTGTACAACCAGGAATGGCCATTGTACGGTTCCATTACCTATTTTAATGTTTACAAAAACTTGCTTCGTAACCCTACATGACTTATTACCTAGTGCAGTAGTTATTTTACAGTTTTGGGCAGGAAACTCAGGCACAGGTTCCAATTCACACATCTTTTTATAGAAATTAAAAGACAAAACGCTCACAGCTGCACCTGTATCTAGAATAATAGTAGTTGGAATCCCACCTACTACACCAGTGGTAGATGCTAAAACAATTTCATTTGTGTTTGAACGACATTGTGTACTGTCTTGTAAAAGTTCATCTGATATATTGTTATTGTGGTTGTATCTTATAAATAAAACAGGTAATTTTTGTTTAGAATTATTCGGCATATCATTATTCTGATGTTCAACTGTGGTGTCAAATAACTGATTAACATTGAAGTCGCCCCCCAAGAATTCCTCAGCCACAACCTGGGGCATAGAAGTGACTGTTTCTAGTTTGTTGGATTAGCATTTGTACTAGGTACTGACACAGATTGAGGTTGTGTGTCAGGTGTCATTTCTATTATATTCACATTCGGATATTGCCTATTGTGATCTCCAAACTTTTGCGGTTGTTGTTGCTGTTGCGCATTATAACTTACCTGTCGGTCATGAGGTATGCTCCAATTTTGTCCTGGTGGCTGCTGTGGTAAAGCAGTGTTTGAATGAAAGTACTGATCGTTACGAGTCCAGCCTTGACGCTGTCTTGGCTCGTAGTTATTATTATTTCTGTTTCTGTTTGTGTTTTTGTTGTTGCCTATGTATCCGTTGTTACCGTTGTAGTTATTACCGCGGTGCCTTTTGTATGGATTGCCGCATGAAGTGTTATTACTGTTGTAACTATTGTTTGTATTGGAATACGCGTGTTGATTTTGATTTCCGTATTGAGACGGCTGTTTTTGTTGTACCGCGTATCCAACTGTGGGCGCGCCAGAATTGAGTTGGCAAGCCTGCATGTTTTGCATTCCACTAGTGTAAACATTGTGGCTGCTGTTTTGCCACGCGAAGCGCTGATCTTCAAGTAACATGTCAACCGAATCTAAAGCTGTTAAAAAATAATCTGAATCGTCATCCGGGATATGTAGGAGTTTTTCTTTAATGTTGAAAGGCAATTTGGCCTTCAACGCACGGAGTATATCGCGTGTTGCGACTGGTTCGTCTAAAAAGTGTCCCATGTTCAAGTATTTTTCAGAATATCGGCGTAAGTTGCCATTTTTACTGTTAAAAGTTTCAGGTTCTAGAATTTGTCTTCTGAGTCGCTCCTGGACGGATTGCGACCAGAATTTGTTCAGAAAAGCACGCTCAAACTCACTGTACGTGGTACATACGTCAGCTTGACTGTATGCCCAGACAGCTGCATCGCCTTGGATGTAACCGACAATATATGAAATCTTTTTCCGGTCACTCCAAGTGCGTGGAAATGCGTTACTAAAAGATTTAAGAAAAATCACCGGATGAATGGTTCGTTTTTCTGGGATAAAAATCTGAAATTGCCTGTGTTTCATTAAGCTTTCTTCTTCCTTCGCATTGTGATATGGATTTGTTCCACTGTAATTACTGCAATGTTCAGCTGGCGAGTAATTACAATAATGTTGCTGTGGTTTACCATGATAATAGCTTGTGTTTGTGTTTGTACATCGTGGTATGTGTTGTAGTCGTGGTGTGTTTTGTTCTTGTGTGTTTGTCGTGTGCGGTATGTGTGTGTCATACTCGAATGTATATTGGTTCCTGAACTGTACATTTTGACTGATATTTTCGTTACATTCAGACTGTGGTCGATCGGTGAATTGTGTCATTGGTCCAGTGACGGATTGTACTGCGTCACTGATCAGCTGTTTGTTATTAGTAATGTATTGCGCTACGGAGTCGTGCACAATTGTTGGTAAATTTTCACGTAGGCATCTATCAAAATGTTTGTCTTTGTTCACTACCCAATCATGAAATTCTTTATTAATGTTTTGAAAATGAGCTGTAGCATCAGATTGTAAGATGTCAGTCAGGTGTTGTTCAACATTGTCAAATTTATTCTGTACGTCAGTAATTCGTTTTTCAAGGTTGTCGTGTACTGAAGGATATGTTTGAATTTGTTCAGTAAGAACTTCACACATGACATTAAGATTTTTTACTTGTGTCTGTAAAAGTGCTACGTCAGTTGTAGTCTTTTCTTGTGTCGTATTAAGCTGGGAAAATTTAGTACTGAGTTCAGTCATCTGTTTGGTCAGTGTGGCGTCTATAAGTTCCACACGTTTACATAAAGTGTCATTACTCTTCTTGAGTGCTATGAGGTCAGATTTAATTTCGTCATTTTGTGTCTGTAAGGTTGCCATGTTTTCGGCGTTCTGTTTCATTATCATTTGTAACATGTCGGCAATGTTTACCGTTTGCAACGTCTGTGCCCGCGCCGCGTCATTAGATGTGACGTCATGCATTAACATGGGCTCTGACTGAGACTTTGAAATTTTTGTGGTGGACGGCCTATTGTCAAAATTTCCGTCAACACTTGCGTCAATGTTTGATAAATCGTCACTACCGGTTGCTGTCGTAAAGTCATTTTCTAACATTTGTCTCTCGTCCGAGTCGGATTGTGTCTGAATAGTACGTCTTTGCTGTTCCATTTTTGCGTATTGATTTCTAGTCATTACCATGCCACACGTGATTTATGTTTCAAGAAAATATTTGACACTGATTTTAAAATGAAATGCAGTTGAGCATGAATCGCTCGTAGCAACAATGGCTGTCCCGTTAATTTAAAAATATAAACTGAATTTGAGATTATTGGTAATGGCTGCTGGCCATGTTACATCATATCGTACAGAAGTCGGCCATATTGTACACTCGTGTATTGGTATTGTTGGATACGTTATTGTTTAGGAAAAAGTGCTAAGAATGAAATTTGTTACTGAAAACTGTTATGCGCGAAAGAAACACTACAGAATTTACTGAAAAGCTAATACACTGAATTATACGTCTGGTCAAGCCTGCTAATGCAAAGATGCTGCGTCTTACCTTATTTTGCTGGAAGCTTCATTGCGTCTTCCGGCAAAACTTTAGAATTGGAAAATATCTTCAGATTTTCATTATCTCTCATACATTCACGTCCAGGTCCAGAAAGTTGATTTTTGACATGAAACAAAAAGAACAATGTAACAAATGACAAAATAACAAGTCCGACACGCAGTCGCCAATATAAAATAAATAAAAATAAAATTTGGAATAAAATATTAATGATTAATTATTCTGTATGTATGATGATTGGTTGTAATTGGTATTTGCTTATCTGGAGCGTGGACGTTTAATTATTCGGTATCAGACGCTTGACAATGGCTATTTGGAAAAGGCAATGTAACTCGTAGTTGACCGTGAAAGAAAACTGAAATAATCGGACTTCGTAATTAAATCGTTTCCAAAGACTGCTGCGGTAGGTACGGACTCATGATCTAATCTCAATATTACAATGATTTGCCAGCCATGCCAATACGTCGTACAGAGGTGATTGTCTACTAAACATAAAAAAGTTACACAGTTAGTTAAATCAGATATATTCAATGAAATAGCCTACAGTTCATAATCCTACTTACTTTTATAAATATAAATTCATTACAAAATCGAGTGCCTAGTGTGGTTGCAACTCGCAGTATTCTTCTATAACATGAAAATATGGCGGTGTGCCAGACAATAAAATAAAATACGTGCTTCTCGCACCACTTCTACCTGAGCTCTCTCCTCTCTTAAACAGACATAAGAGTAACGTAATTATTCTTTTGTCTTTATCAGCGACACAGCGCTGCAGTTGTGTGCCATAGGCTTTATTTATTAGTCACTGATTATTTATTTAATTAATATTTCGCGTTTCCGCGGAAACTCACGCTCGGCATGCAAATGTGCCTTTATAGGTTGTATACCTGGAAGAATCTTGGAGATACTAATAGGTATCAGATAGATTATATAATGGTAAGACAGAGATTTAGGAACCAGGTTTTAAATTGTAAGACATTTCCAGGGGCAGATGTGGATTCTGACCACAATCTATTGGTTATGAACTGCAGATTGAAACTGAAGAAACTGCAAAATGGTGGGAATTTAAGGAGATGGGACCTGGATAAACTGAAAGAACCAGAGGTTGTAGAGAGTTTCAAGGAGAGCATAAGGGAACAATTGACAGGAATGGGGGAAAGAAATACAGTAGAAGAAGAATGGGTAGCTCTGAGGGATGAAGCAGTGAAGGCAGCAGAGGATCAAGTAGGTAAAAAGACGAGGGCTAATAGAAATCCTTGGGTAACAGAAGAAATATTGAATTTAATTGATGAAAGGAGAAAATATAAAAATGCAGTAAATGAAGCAGGCAAAAGGGAATACAAACGTCTCAAAAATGAGATCGACAGAAAGTGCAAAATGGCTAAGCAGGGATGGCTTGAGGACAAATGTAAGGATGTAGAGGCTTGTCTCACTAGGGGTAAGATAGATACTGCCTACAGGAAAATTAAAGAGACCTTTGGAGAGAAGAGAACCACTTGTATGAATATCAAGAGCTCAGATGGCAACCCAGTTCTAAGCAAAGAAGGGAAAGCAGAAAGGTGGAAGGGGTATATAGAAGGTTTATACAAGGGCGATGTACTTGAGGACAATATTATGGAAATGGAAGAGGATGTAGATGAAGATGAAATGGGAGATAAGATACTGCGTGAAGAGTTTGACAGAGCACTGAAAGACCTGAGTCGAAACAAGGCCCCGGGAGTAGACAACATTCCATTAGAACTACTGATGGCCTTGGGAGAGCCAGTCATGACAAAACTGTACCATCTGGTGAGCAAGATGTATGAGACAGGCGAAATACCCACAGACTTCAAGAAGAATATAATAATTCCAATACCAAAGAAAGCAGGTGTTGACAGATGTGAAAATTACCGAACTATCAGTTTAATAAGTCACAGCTGCAAAATACTAAAGCGAATTCTTTACAGACGAATGGAAAAACTGGTAGAAGCGGACCTCGGGGAAGATCAGTTTGGATTCCGTAGAAATGTTGGAACAAGTGAGGCAATACTAACCTTACGACTTATCTTAGAAGAAAGATTAAGAAAAGGCAAACCTACGTTTCTAGCATTTGTAGACTTAGCTTTTGACAACGTTAACTGGAATACTCTCTTTCAAATTCTGAAGGTGGCAGGGGTAAAATACAGGGAGCGAAAGGCTATTTACAATTTGTACAGAAACCAGATGGCAGTTATAAGAGTCGAGGGGCATGAAAGGGAAGCAGTGGTTGGGAAAGGAGTGAGACAGGGCTGTAGCCTCTCCCCGATGTTATTCAATCTGTATATTGAGCAAGCAGTAAAGGAAACAAAAGAAAAACTCGGAGTAGGTATTAAAATTCATGGAGAAGAAGTAAAAACTTTGAGGTTCGCCGATGACATTGTAATACTGTCAGAGACAGCAAAGGACTTGGAAGAGCAGTTGAACGGAATGGACAGTGTCTTGAAAGGAGGATATAAGATGAACATCAACAAAAGCAAAACGAGAATAATGGAATGTAGTCAAATTAAATCGGGTGATGCTGAGGGGATTAGATTAGGAAATGAGACACTTAAAGTAGTAAAGGAATTTTGGTATTTAGGGAGTAAAATAACTGATGACGGTCGAAGTAGAGAGGATATAAAATGTAGACTGGCAATGCCAAGGAAATCGTTTCTGAAGAAGAGAAATTTGTTAACATCGAGTATAGATTTAAGTGTCAGGAAGTCGTTTCTGAAAGTATTTGTATGGAGTGTAGCCATGTATGGAAGTGAAACATGGACGATAACCAGTTTGGACAAGAAGAGAATAGAAGCTTTCGAAATGTGGTGCTACAGAAGAATGCTGAAGATAAGGTGGGTAGATCACGTAACTAATGAGGAGGTATTGAATAGGATTGGGGAGAAGAGAAGTTTGTGGCACAACTTGACTAGAAGAAGGGATCGGTTGGTAGGACATGTTCTGAGGCATCAAGGGATCACAAATTTAGCATTGGAGGGCAGCGTGGAGGGTAAAAATCGTAGAGGGAGACCAAGAGATCAATACACTAAGCAGATTCAGAAGGATGTAGGTTGCAGTAGGTACTGGGAGATGAAGAAGCTTGCACAGGATACAGTAGCATGGAGAGCTGCATCAAACCAGTCTCAGGACTGAAGACCACAACAACAACAACAACAACAACCTAGTCTTCCCTATGACGACGTCGTGTTTGTTTACTGACACTGTCGATAAGATCAGACCAGTTTGCAACAACGTCTAAAATATTTCCGTTTCTTACGCGTTGTCTAACTACTCGTTCAAGGCAGTTTTAGGAAAACGTGTTCAAAGGTACATCACAAGATACATCACAAAACAGTCGGTTCGTACCACCTGCAGTGAATCCATAGACGACTCAGTTTATGCACGGTTGATTAAAGTCGCCTCCAGCTAAAGTTGGATGGGTATTTCCGCCCTTCTGTGAGTAGACTTTCCTTAAATGATTCTACGACTGGCCGGTAAAAACGTCCGATAGTTAAGGAGAGTTCAGCGATGGCTGCTACACGTGCCCAATTAACTTCACACTCAGGCTCACATCGACCTCGATAGACATAATATTTCTGCCAGCAGTAATGGACACCACTTCCTATTTTGTCGCATCTGTCTTTTCGATATACGTTCCATGTCTCGCTAAATTTTCAGAGCTTTGTACTTCGGGCATCAGCCAGCTCTCGGTTCCGAGAATAATTTGAGTTCAGCGATTTTTCTGGAGGTATGTGTACACGGCAGTTACACATGAACCAACGTTCACAAACAGTTTTCCATGAAAAAGGATTTATTTCCACAATAGTAATAGTGATACCGTTCTGTGTTTTAATTTTTTTGTATTCTGTCGTGTTTCCATTGTTTATTTTACTCAACTCAGAGAAAGAAGAGAAGATATTCATTGACATCAGTAAGAGGCAATTTTTTGAGCTCAGAAAGAATATGGAATACCTGAAAGAGGCAGTAAATATGAGACAAAACGTTATAGTCTAGTGTCGACAAACGTGCCAAAATGTTTCCGAATAGACCCGCACACAGTAATATTTCTAGCGATACACGATATTTGATAATGCGTATAACAAACTCTAAACACACTGAAAGTATCGCAAGATTGTACCTCTCATGAAACCTAACACAAAGAAGTTAACACAATTTATTATGATATCGGTTAAGATAAAAAAATAGTATATACGAAAAAGTATTATTAGCGATGTGGTACAAGACGAAGTGACTGACAGTACTTGTGTATAACTGAAGGTCATGAGCGAATACCGTCATACTGAAATGCTGAATGATCAGTTTATAATATCGGCTACAACAATGTTTCATGGCGTAAACAGTATGTGTTTATGCTTGCCCAGCACAGTTTATTTTTTGATCTGATCCATATTGAAAACGAGGTCGTGGCTGTCCAGCTCAACTATCTTTAACGTTGCGGAAGTACTAAAATTGACGCCTTTAGTTATCAGAATTAATCTCCAAGTATTTTACAACAGCGATACGGATACAATCAATAGAATAATGTTAACAGTCATCGTTCCGTATTTCGATGATTTATAGCAGAAAAAAGATGATATTTTAAAGCCGTTTAAAGTCGAAGCCGCATTTAAAACCAACATCATCTTACGATGCAAGCTCAGGAATACTAGAAAACAGTAGGTTGATAAATATGATATGGCTAGTATCAAAATATACTATGTGATCGTTGTAATGCGAACTACACCAATGAGACTGATAGGTCCTTGGTGCACAGGAAAAACAAAGACGCTATTCAGCTCGGTTATTTCGAAAAGTCGGCTGCTGCTATGTACGTCCTTGAAACTGGCCATCCTGTGTTGAAAAATGGCGAGGATCTCACATGTTTGCACATATGAGATAAGGTTAATTAAGATTCCTAATACACTGGGACAGTTAGGTCTTACGACACATAATGGAAAAAATGGAAGTACATTAAATGAAAAGATTACAGGAGATGCAAATAATTTTAATCGGTTTTTAAGTCTGTTATATAAAATTCTGTGGCGAATTACTTTAATTACAGTCAAACTGGTAACATTCACTTCTGGGTATCTCTATCGAGGTCTAGGCTATCGTTCATTGTTAGGAGTCTCTGTGCTTTCTGCATTACAGACACAATGTGGTCATTGATTGGCGACTCTATAGTGTCCTGTGCACTACGACCAGATAATGGGTATACTTGAAAGGAGAGACAGCATTGGTCGTATATTTTTGTTTATTATCGCAAAATCGATTTTCGGTCACTTAGTGACCATCTTCAGTGCTGTAATATATAACTTAAATTAGTAAGCACTGGTGTCAATAAGCTTACGGCGATCACATAGACTATGTGATCGCCGTAAGCTTATTGACACCAGTGCTTACTAATTTAAGTTATATATTACAGCACTGAGGATGGTCACTAAGTGACCGAAAATCGATTTTGCGATAATAAACAAAAATATACGACCAATGCTGTCTCTCCTTTCAAGTATATACAATGTGGTCAGTCGTGTTATATACGTGTTCGTGTTCAGGTGTGTCTCTTCTGGAGGAAAACGGACCGTGAACGCGAACTGCTGTTTTCGTGACACTGCCTATATTCACGAAGTGCATACGGCGATTTATTTTAGTTTGTTTTACCACAATTACGAATGATGTTGAAGCACATTTTGGAAACGCACGATTACAAAAGAAACGATCAAGAATTTTTATTATTTTTATTTATATTTTTGTCTGTGTCGCATTCGTAAAGTTCTTCCATAACGAAAATAAAACGTCGTTTGACGAGGGCCTCATGCAAATCTTTTCAATTGGCGGCACTACGGTGATTTGATGTCGATGAGAATGAATTGGCGATGAAGACAGCTCAACAACCAGTCCCCGAAAGGAGACAACCTCCAACACGGGTGGGAATCGGACCCGTGCCCATGATATAGAGTTCTGCAGCGCTGACCATTCAGCTTAGGAGGCAGACTCCTCTAAAACCGTATTACAACATTGTGATGATAAGCGCTTCCTCTTTCGAAACACGCCAGTTTACTGTGTCTCTACATGTAAGCTGGTCGAGCCTACATGTTTAACATTATGAATTATTCAAAATGACAGTCACAATCGCACGAGCCGTGCACAAGCAGAGCGACGACTCCAGCGAGCGACCAAATGGTGTAAATTGCCCTGAAGATGACCCCATCGCGGGTTGAAACCGGTTGGCGACAAAATAAATAATGCGATTGGGACTGTCATTTGAATAATTGATTGCAAATAAATTAATCGCTGTTTATCTCCATACAATTTTGTTGTCTAAAAATTTATTTTTAACATTCACTTTATTTCTCTTTTCTTTTTCAATCTTGTGTACTTGATGAATTTAATTCTATATTTATTTCACCAAGACTACGTCTGATAATTCAAAATAGTGCCGTAACATGGAGCAGGTTAAAATGACGTTGCAAGAAGATTGGGGACCTACACTCATAAGACCAAAGAAGTAAGAATGCAGTAATGCTCGTGCACCGTGGAGTCGTTTGTTCAGTGTGGTTACCTTCGCTGGATGTGGGAATTCAGCTGTTTACTCGTTTGTCATCTCAGCATCTTTACGGTCTCTTTATATGTATGATGCTTGGGACGTAGAGTATCGTGCAGAACGGGCAAACTTTTCCCACTGTATGACGAAGACAGCTTCGTAGTTCGTTCTTTCCGTTCCGCAATCAGCTACCATTTCTAATTTAGCAGACGGTCTCAGTTAACCGATAAGGTTTATGAGACCATAAAGGCGAAGTTTATGGGACAAGCTTAATTAGCAAGCTGCACTTACGCTGTGAGATGAAAGGGCAGAGCGTTATCTTGGAATAACAGCTACTTCAGGAGAAAGAAAGCTTTCAAGGACGCAAAAACCTTTTTTGTTAAAAATAAGAAAAACAGCGATCCTTAATTAGAGTATGATGTTGTTAGCGCTGTAGCCACAGAATATTGTCCATATTTTTGGAAAGATAATGAATTTAATTCCATCTGTAGAGCAGAGTTCCATACAGCGCCTGCAAGTAATTTACGGAGCCTATGCTAGTCGTACTTTTTACGTGGTTCCAATCGTCATTGTAGGAGTACTGTAGACTCAGACAGAATTGGTTTTAACTTACTTTTGGACTGCCCCTCTTAAATCGAATTATATTGCTAGGAAGAATCAGTAGCCAGGTAGGAACGAGCAAATGAAATCAAATGTTTCTTAAGGAAACTTGAATTTGTTTTGAACTGAAAAATAATTTGTGAAGTCTGATGGACTTCCACTTATCGATATGATGGATCAACAAATGACGTAGCACTATGGATACTATTTTGCAATTCAAGTTACGAGTAAAATTTTTTGTTATTTAGAAGTTACATACTCTACTTTTCAAATGAAATCATTCATAAAGAGTGCAATGCAGTCGTGATTAAAACTAAGTCAGCTCTGCAAATGTTTCATGATTAAGCTTCAAGCTACGACTGATAATCATTGTCGTAACAGCTATCACTCTGAAAAGTCTTACAAAACATTTATGAAAATGTAATGGCCAAGAAGCAGGATTCGAAATGAATGTTGAGAGAATGACGTTACAACTGATCTGAATAAAGTGCTGTTATTCTGAAAACTATTTCAGCATTTCAGTCAAAATTACTGACTGTGTAATCACCATAGTTCTAATTATCTTCCAATTACGTAAACGTTTTTCTGTTCTTGAGGAGTTTTAGTGTTATAGATGTATTTTGGTGGCTGAAGATAGGTACTTCACGTCCCAAAAGACAGAAAACGCCGATCATGAACTCAGCAAATTTCACGATTGGCATTAGCTGTGTTCTTTGGACGTACTTGTAAATGAAAAGCATATTTTGTAAACAAAGTATAAAATGAATTAAAACGCTAGCTGATTCAGTTCCTACTTCTATATAAATTTTTTGAGGTAGTTGAAAAAGAAGCTTTTGTCACCATTCTTCTGCAAAACAGTTTAGATTTATATTTCATGATTATCGAAGACTCCGTATGACCTCGTGATGTAACAGCAAATTAAAAATTTTATCTCAAGTCAAAAAGTGGATACAGACGAGTCGATTATTCAGCTATTTTGAATTATTTGGCATACTCTAAATGAAGATGGAAAAGTATAGTAAATCTTATTAGTTTTAAGCGTATTTAATGATTATTTGTTATAAACTGATTGTAAATATCTCATGGGTAATTCTACGCAAGAATAAAGAATTTGTGTAGATGGAGAAAGCGTGGTGATCCCGCGGGAATTTAGCTCCATATTGTCAGCATAAAATGCATGGGGAGCACGAAAACAGAGAAGAAAGAGCAGTGGTAAGCAGGCTTCTTATGGGTGTAGACGTGTTCATCTGACCATCCGTTTATTCTTAGGTGTAGAATAAATGTTTCCTAAATTGGTGTCTACCACGTTAATATTTAATGTGGCTATTTCATCTTGAAGGAAAAGTTGTCTCTAAAAAGCACGAGGCAAGGGATACAAGATTTCCCATAATTTTTCTAGCTGGAAATTTTTAACGCTGCAGACGTAATAGATGGCTCATAGTATTCTTTTCCATCAATACTGAGACGCGAAGAACCAATCATCAGCCACTAAATTACATCTACAACAGTGCAACTCCTCCATCACACAGGGCATGAACATTTACATTATTATGAACAAAATACGAATAGAATTGTTGTCTTGAATGAACTGTGACAGGAGCCCGAACAGCAGGGGTTGACGTAATGGGGCATATAATAAAACTGTGTAATACTGCATTGATAATGGCTAGTTACTAGCCGAAATTGGTATTCGGTTTAATAAAGCCTGCAAGAAAACGACTGATTGCTGCTCTCTATCATTTTGAAATGTTGGTAGAGACTTGAATTCAGTAATTTTGTTCCAGATGACGCAATTATTCTCAGAACAGATGCACTTTATTCAAACTAGTCGTTACACCACCCTCTCAATACCCATTTCGCATCCTGTTTCCTGGTCATAATATTTTTATAAATGTTTCGTACGAGTTTTCAGAGTGGTAATTGTTACGACAATAGTTATCAGTCGTAACTTTAATGCTTAGTCAGAAAACACTTGTTCCTTCAGAGCAGACTTTTTTAAATTACGATTGCATTGGACTTGGTTTACACGGGTCTACTTAAGTTAAAACATCGACGCACAGAGCCCCCATTTATGTCTTTTTGCCATATTTACAAACTTCCATATCGGTCAGGGCTCGTCATATTTGGAACAGCCTTTGCATTTGAAGACTCACTGAATTGTAAATCTTTGTAGCTGCATATATTTCTACATTCCAATCCAGTTAGACTGTCTCTGGCGATTGTCTCTGATGTTGGAGCGAACGTAACCACATGGAGAGAGAAGAGGAGAGGAGAAGATGGATAGATAATGAAGAGAAAGGATGAGATGGACACGGACAAATGAAGGAAAATGGAGAGATGGTGAGGGGAAATGGACAGAGGGGAGAGGAGAGGAGGGAAAGGGAGTGATGGACAGAGAGAAATGAAAGCAGGAGATGAACAGAAACAGGAGAGGAGCAAATGAACAGAAAAAACAGAGGAGCAGGTAGACAGGAAGAGGTGAGGAGGAGACAGATAGTGAGACTGGGATAAATAGGAGGAGAAGATGGGCAGAGAAAGGGTAGGAGTAGAAGGAAGTAGAGGGGCGAAGGAGGAGATGGACAGAAGAGGCAGATGGACAGTGGGGTGAGAAGCGATTGACAATGAGGCGAAGGACGAGACAGACAGACAGGGGGGGGGGGGGGAGGCAGGGGAGGCGGAGGTGTAGGAGGTGGCCAGAGGAAGTGGGTGGAAGATATTATCAGATGTGGGGGGAATGAGAGCGTGTACTAGTAGAAGACTGAATTAAATATATACTTTGGAAACTCCAGGTACCCAGCTAATATTGTATAAAGACATCATCTGTGGCACGAAGCAACAATTATTAACTCACCGTCTATTTTCGTGAAAAAAGGATGTTTGGACTTGTTTTGGTACATTGGGACCTTCCGTCGTCAGGGCTCGCAACGCAGCTTTGCGTCTGTTATAACTGGACTTCCGCGGAGTCCACACAGCAGCAATACCGCTTGCAGCAGCAGAACTTGGGCGTTCTTTCGGGAGCGCGCCCGGCCGGGTCAGTGGCAGTCTGCTGCGGCCGCACCAGCATCGACCGCGCCATCAGCTTTCAGACTTCGCTACTGCCCACTTCCCGAGTTCCCGGTTAGCGTTCGCCTGCTGCAAGAATAGGGAAGACTCCCTCAATAAACGACAAAAGTACTCCACTATTATATGTTGGCCAGTCACGCAACTATCATCTGCCGCAAATCAGTCCAGCTGCAATATAAAACAATGGAAGTCCGTATGGTCTTGTCCAGCGCAGTTGGAATGCTTTTGTCCCACTTTTATAAGAGTCGTCGAAGGAAATAGTCAACCACTAGCACTCACATTCCCACCTTCTTCTGCTCTGATTAAGTGAGCAGTATAATTATAGCTACATAATCACGTGTTTCGTCACGGACGTCAGTCGATAAGGAACTAATGAAATTTGATGTGATGAAATTGTGAATCATTCGATCTTAGTGATGTATTAAACTTTTCTCCATAATGTCTAGATCTTTACAATTTCCTCATATAGTGTGACCCATTTCAGCAGTATTTCGTGATCTCAGTCAAGCCCAATGATAAAAAAGACAAATAATCATTAAAATTAATGTGTTAAAATATGACATGAATAAAATATACACAACACGTCATACAGTCGTTTCCCCAGTAATTCGCTTGTTCAGTATACAGGATGAGCCATTAACTATTGCCACCTAGAATAACTCTGAAAGTATGATAGTAGCTAAAACGTTTGTGGCACGAATGTTGCATCGGACAACGGACGCCATAATATGACGTTGGTTTTTTGTTGCTTGGTGGCGTCACGTCAGAAACATGAAGGCCAACTTTGTTTTCTTAAATGGGATGTTATAGTTTGGTCCGTATTTTCTGATAGCGGCTATCGAGAAGAATCGAATGATGTGTAACAATAAGGTCTTTGAAGGCCAACGATGGTCAAATAGTTAGGATGAATGTCCGTTTACAGAAGGTGTTCGAAGTGATGACCATTGGTAACAAAGTAGTACTGCAATCTTCTTATCATGGATTGAGTAGTATTCCTTATCACTTCGGCACTTATAGAAGCACATGTTCTGACAAATCTCTCTCGCATATCTTCAGGTGTAGTTCGAAAGTCTTTATAAACAATGTCTTTTACGAATCCTCACACGAAAAATTCAAGAGGCGTCAAGTCTGGCGAACGAGACGTCCACGACACATCTCCTCCGCATCTCCTAGATGCCGCATGGCCTAGCTGACCAACACTTTCGATCTCATGAAGATGTCACAAATTGGATCGATTCGTGGATCGCTTCAAAAGAAGACCAATTTTTTCAACGCGGGTTTCGTACACTGCCCGAAAGATGGGAGGAAGTAGTGGCCAGCGATGGAAAATACTTTAAATGATACATGTCTAACCAATTTCCTCAAATGTCGGGGAAAAATGGCGAATGCAAAGTTGTACACCTGTAAAAATATGAAACAAAAGTGCTTGCTTCCTTTTGTGAACTATGCGGCAGAAACTAGGGCAGATACTGAAAAGATAAAACAAAGTTCCGAGCAGTGGAAATGAAGGCGCTAGGACAGATATGAGTAACCATGTGTGGCACGAGAACAAATTAGTCGATAAGGGAACAGTGTGGAATACCAGATATAAATAAATGAATGAAGACAAGAAAAATAAATTGTAACGATGATGTGGAGTGGACAGACCCTTCAAGACCACCTAAAATTTGTAAACGTGGATGACTGCCAGGGAAACGACTACCTGGACAATCAGCACCATGACCCAAGAGACGGGACAGCAGGTCGTCCAGTACACCTACGGAATGAGGCAGATAAGCAGGGACGACTCTAGCCAGCAGAAGAAGAGGAGGAAGAACAAGAAGAAGAAGAAGAGGAAGAAGAATTCAGGCTTCCTGCCTAACATCTTCTCCCAGCCGTGTTCGAAGTACGGCCTGCCGGCTCGTGCTGCTGTCACATTCGGATGGATACGGAAGTTACAGGAACGAGTAAGCATGTTTTGCGGCTGTGGTTGCAAGAGGATAAACAGTCACCACGCCAGTGATCGTCAAAGTGAAGTCATGGTCTGATTGTTATGGTGCATCGAAGTGTCTCTTCTGTTATTTGTATATTTTATTCGTTGCTGCTGCGTGTTAGTACAGCAGTGTGGACAAAACAGTGTTTAAGTGTCTTTGTGTTTCTTAATGTGTCGTTATTGTGGCATTACTTGAAAGGCATTGCACCTCACCGCTGTGTAACGCCATTGTTTTAATTTGTCTTGTTGTCTACTACGGTGTTTATCTTGCCAGTATCGTTCTTTTGGTCATGCTTGTGTCCAGTATTGCGTTAAGTTACTGTTCCCTTCCATTGTGGATTCGCGTCTTGTTAAACTATATATACGAGTGTAATTATACGTAGCCCAAGTGTGAGGTTTGTTTACAATTTTTTCTCGTCCGCCCCTTATTTTAATTAATATTATGTATAGTTTCCCTTTTGTCATTAGGTTACGTCTTGAAATTATCTAACCAAGGCAGATGTTTCTTAAGTCAGGAAAGTAATCAACTTTTTTTTGTCAATGTTTTGTGCACTGCTAGTGCCGAGAGCATTTACTAATCGAGGTATGTAAATGAGCGAGCATAATTTCAGTGTGATGGCTACTCGTAATTGTTTCGTAAATGTTCCACTGTGTTGAGGTTGACAGTGCTTCTTGCACTAGGACTATGTAAAACGTTTAAGGCGCTTCTACTATATCAAGTTTATTGGAAAAGTAATATTCAATGAGTCAACTTCTAGCAAAGTGAATACAATCTACTGTCGAATTTAACACAAAAATCCGCGGCAACTCCTAGAAAAACAGCCAGATGGTTATTGTCATCTGCATATTAAACAAGAACAAAATCTACAGCACCTTATTTGTTTCAAAGAGAAACGTTTAGGTTACCTTTATACGGTAAAAGCGGCTAAATTCGTTATATTTTGAGGCAGATGAAAGTTCAAACGGCTCAAATGGCTCTGAGCACTATGGGACTTAACATCTATGGAAATGGCTCAGAGCACTATGGGACTTAACATCTATGGTCATCAGTCCCCTAGAACTTAGAACTACTTAAACCTAACTAACCTAAGGACATCACACAACACCCAGTCATCACGAGGCAGAGAAAATCCCTGACCCCACCGGGAATCGAACCCGGTAACCCGGTCGCGGGAAGCGAGAACGATACCGCACGACCACGAGCTGCGGACGCAGATGAAGGTAATAAAGAACACCGTGTTCAATTCCAGCAATATAGCACAACGCCGCACTACCTTAATGAAGTGTAGTTATGACAGAGAACCGATAGTTCTGTAGTGACAAGTTACTCTGTAACTGCAATATACACTCCTGGAAATTGAAATAAGAACACCGTGAATTCATTGTCCCAGGAAGGGGAAACTTTATTGACACATTCCTGGGGTCAGATACATCACATGATCACACTGACAGAACCACAGGCACATAGACACAGGCAACAGAGCATGCACAATGTCGGCACTAGTACAGTGTATATCCACCTTTCGCAGCAATGCAGGCTGCTATTCTCCCATGGAGACGATCGTAGAGATGCTGGATGTAGTCCTGTGGAACGGCTTGCCGTGCCATTTCCACCTGGCGCCTCAGTTGGACCAGCGTTCGTGCTGGACGTGCAGACCGCGTGAGACGACGCTTCATCCAGTCCCAAACATGCTCAATGGGGGACAGATCCGGAGATCTTGCTGGCCAGGGTAGTTGACTTACACCTTCTAGAGCACGTTGGGTGGCACGGGATACATGCGGACGTGCATTGTCCTGTTGGAACAGCAAGTTCCCTTGCCGGTCTAGGAATGGTAGAACGATGGGTTCGATGACGGTTTGGATGTACCGTGCACTATTCAGTGTCCCCTCGACGATCACCAGTGGTGTACGGCCAGTGTAGGAGATCGCTCCCCACACCATGATGCCGGGTGTTGGCCCTGTGTGCCTCGGTCGTATGCAGTCCTGATTGTGGCGCTCACCTGCACGGCGCCAAACACGCATACGACCATCATTGGCACCAAGGCAGAAGCGACTCTCATCGCTGAAGACGACACGTCTCCATTCGTCCCTCCATTCACGCCTGTCACGACACCACTGGAGGCGGGCTGCACGATGTTGGGGCGTGAGCGGAAGACGGCCTAACGGTGTGCGGGACCGTAGCCCAGCTTCATGGAGACGGTTGCGAATGGTCCTCGCCGATACCCCAGGAGCAACAGTGTCCCTAATTTGCTGGGAAGTGGCGGTGCGGTCCCCTACGGCACTGCGTAGGATCCTACGGTCTTGGCGTGCATCCGTGCGTCGCTGCGGTCCGGTCCCAGGTCGACGGGCACGTGCACCTTCCGCCGACCTCTGGCGACAACATCGATGTACTGTGGAGACCTCACGCCCCACGTGTTGAGCAATTCGGCGGTACGTCCACCCGGCCTCCCGCATGCCCACTATACGCCCTCGGTCAAAGTCCGTCAACTGCACATACGGTTCACGTCCACGCTGTCGCGGCATGCTACCAGTGTTAAAGACTGCGATGGAGCTCCGTATGCCACGGCAAACTGGCTGACACTGACGGCGGCGGTGCACAAATGCTGCGCAGCTAGCGCCATTCGACGGCCAACACCGCGGTTCCTGGTGTGTCCGCTGTGCCGTGCGTGTGATCATTGCTTGTACAGCCCTCTCGCAGTGTCCGGAGCAAGTATGGTGGGTCTGACACACCGGTGTCAATCTGTTCTTTTTTCCATTTCCAGGAGTGTATTATCTGTAGTTGGGCAACTATACTGAAACCGGTCATTGAAAATAAAAAATAGTGATCAAAAGACTGAAATGCCACATTTTTATTTAATGAACGATCGCGGAAATCCCATTAAGAGAATTATGTCTAGTTTTGATGTACAGATGTAGATATTGTCTGTGAAAAGCGTAGGGAATAGAATTAGTAGCAACGGGGCAATAAATTGAAACGTCTTGCAAGGAGCGGAAGCTTTTCATGCATCGCACTATTGATGACGTCACATCTCCTGAATTCTGTGTTGTACAGTGATACACCATTCCTTGTAGATTCAGTGGTATATGCGAATACTGTATGCTAAACTTGACGTAGATATTGTTTGTAGCAAAAAATAATAAATGAAAAAGTCGTGTATCAAACGCCAGTTTTAATGCATGAACTGCTAAAATGTACTAACGATAAAAATTTTTCCTTTCATCATTTTATGGGGGCTGTTAGCGAGAAAACAGTTTGAAATTATGTATCAAGATTTTTCAAGTCACTAGTTCAAAAATGGTTCAAATGGCTCTAAGCACTATCTGAGGTCATCAGTCCCCTAGACTTAGAACTACTTATACCTAACGGCATCACACACATCCATGCCCGAGGCAAGACTCTAACCTGCGACCGTAGCAGCAGCGCGGTTCCAGACTGAACCACGTTGGACCGCTAGGACAAAATGGCCGCCAAGTCACTAAGTGTTCTAATTCTGAAAGAAAGGATGGCTAATGTGTAGATATCAGGCGCCGTGGGCTACACTTCTTACACACCTGCACCTTCGGTATGTGGGTGGTTCCTAACCCCACAACGATGATTTCTAGAAAATAAGTGATAACTATAGCAAGTTTGGTGGAAATCCAACCAATTGTTTAGCAGGAGATGTAGGACATGTGGTGTCACAGCCAGACACCACACGTGCTAGGTGGTAGCTTAAATCGGCCGCGGTCCTGTAGTACATGTCGGACCCGCGTGTCGCCACTGTGTGATCGCAAACCTAGCGCCACCACAAGGCAGGTCTCGAGAGACTGACTCGAACTCAGCCCAGTTGTACGGACGACAGAGCTAGCGACTAGACGTACGAAGCCTTTCTCTCTCATTAGCCGAGAGACAGAATAGCCTTCAGCTAAGTTAATGGCTACGAACTAACAAGGCGCCATTAGCCATACAGTGATTGTAATTAAAGTCTCCTTTGTGCGATGTACCACAATGAGTTATTAAAGATAAGTATAATATCAGCTACGTACTTTTCTTCATAGCATTAATTACGTATCCTGTTCCAGTACTTCACGCCCGTCTGCGTTAGTCTCGCGTGCCTTTTTAAGCCACCTCTATCTACAAGGTGTTGGCCCAGCTGCCGACACATCAGGACATACAACAGTACTCCATATACAGATGAGATGACAGGAGTCAAGGGACACCTCCTAATATCGTGTCGGACCTTCTTCTGCCCGGCACAGTGTAGCAGCTCGACGTCGCATGGACTCAGCAAGTGGTTGGCAGCCCCCGCAGAAACACTGAGCAATGCTGCCTCTCTAGCCGTCCATAATTGCGGAAATGTTGCCGGTACAGGATGTTGTGAATGAAATGATATGTAGAACATATCCCATAAAAATTCGATGGGATTTATGTCGGACGTTCTGGGTGGCCAAATCACTCGCTCCAATTATCCAGAATATTCTTCAAACCAATTGCGAACAACTGTATCCAGCTGACATGACATTTCCAGAATGAGATTTTCACTCTGCAGCGGAGTGTGCGCTGATTTGAAACTTCGTGGCAGATTAAAACTGTGTGCCCGACCGAGACTCGAACTCGGGACCTTTGCCTTTCGCGGGCAAGTGCTCTACCAACTGAGCTACCGAAGACCGACTGACGCCCGCTACTCACAGCTTTACTTCTGCCAGTATCTCGTCTCCTACCTTCCAAACTTTACAGAAGCTCTCCTGCGAACCTTGCAGAGCTAGCACTCCTGAAAGAAAGGATACTGCGGAGACATGGCTTAGCCACAGCCTGGGGGATGTTTCCAGAATGAGATTTTCACTCTGCAGCGGAGTGTGCGCTGATATGAAACTTCCTGGCAGGTTCTCAGGAGAGCTTCTGTAAAGTTTGGAAGATAGAAGACGAGATACTGGCAGAAGTAAAACTGTGAGTACCGGGCGTGAGTCGTGCTTCGGTAGCTCAGTTGGTAGAGCACTTGCTCGCGAAAGGCAAAGGTCCCGAGTTCGAGTCTCGGTCGGGCGCACAGTTTTAATCTGCCACGAAGTTTGACATGACATTGTTTGGGTATATGAATTCCATGAATCGCTGCAAACGATCTCCAAGCAGCCGAACATTAACATTCCCAGTCAATGATCGGTTCAGCTGGACCAGAGGATCCAGTCCATTGCACGTAAACAAGGCCTACTCCATTGTGGAGCCACCACCAGCTTGCACAGTGCCTGTTGACAACCTGTGTCCATGGCTTCGTGAGATCTCCACCACACTCTAGTCCTACCGTCAGCTCTTCTGAAACTGGGACTCATCCTTCCAGGTCACAATTTTACAGTTCTCGAGCGTCTAACAAATATGGTCACGAACCCAGGAGAGACGCTCCAAGCTATGTCGTGCTGTTACCAAAGGCAACCGCGTCAGTCTTCTGCTCCCACACCCAATTAACGATACGTTTTGCCGCACTCTCCTAACGAATATGTTCGTAGTACGTCCGACATTGATTCCTGCGGTTATTTCACGCAGTGTTGCTTGTCTAGTAGGGCTGACAACTATAAGCAGACACCGCTGCTTTCCGTCGCCCACTGCGTTGTCCGTGGTGAGAGGTAATGCCTGAAATTTGGTATTCTCGGCAGACTATATGCGGCGTGGATCACGCATTATTGAATCCTCTAATGATTTCTGAAATGAATGTCCCAAGCGTCTAACTTCAACTATCATTCCGCGATCAAAGTCTCTTAACTCCTGTCATGCGGCCACAATCTCATCGGGAACCTCTTCACATGAATCTCTTGTGTACAAATGACAACTCCACATATGCACTGGCCTTTAATACCCTGTTTACACGATACTACCGCCATATGCATATGTGCATATCGATATACCGTGACTTTTGTCACCCCATTGTGTATATACATAAATGCATCCGCTTTTGTATAGATTTAATTGCGCAGGAAACAATTAACACTGTCTCGTTGGACAGAGATTGAAATCACTGATGTCCTTCATTCCGAATTTTAGTCACCCTCTTCAGCCTTTTAATTCTCTCTTTGCCTCGTCGATGCATAGATTCAACATTAGGGGCAAAAGGCTGCATCCCTGCCTTACACCGCTTGTAATCCGAGCACTTCGTTTTCGGTCTTCCATTCTTGTTGTTCCCTCGTGGTTCAGTACATATTGTATATTACCCGCTTTTCCTATAATGTGTCGCTGTTTTTCTCATAATTTAGAACATCATGGACCATTTGACATCGTCGTATGCTCTTCGCAAGTCGACAAATCCATCACCCCTGTCACTATCAACACTCATACTCCAATATCCCCATGTGCGATATTTCCATGTAGTATAACACAACCGTTACCCGACCGTTATAGATGTTAGCGTCCACTTCAGGAGCTGGCTGGTTATCGCTGCTGACTACCATGCTCAAGAGTCAGGTTCGACTCCCAGTATTGTCACTGATATTTCCTTGATGGTGGTTGGTGGGGGTTGGGGGGAGGTCTGCAGTGGGGTGCATTCTCTTGATGCTAACTGAGGAAGTACTTGACCGCGTATAAGGACTCCAAGTCACAGAAACCGACAACAGCCAAGAGAGCGCTGTGCGGATCATATGTCCCTCCAATTATTTAATTTTTTGAGGCATTCATCTTCTGACAGGTCTGATGCGACGAATTCCTCTCTTGTGCCCACATATTCATCTCAGATTAGCCTATGTCCTCGGTTATTTGCTGGATGTTTTTGTCTTCTACAGCACCTTCTAGTACCGTGGAAGTTATTCCTTGATTTTTAACAGTGTCCTACCATCCTGTCCGTCCTTCTTGTCAATGTTTTACGAACATTCTTTTCCTCGCCGAATCGGTGAAGAACTACATCATTCCTCAAGGTGTTACCAGTCTACCTAATTTTCAATATTCTTCTGTACATCACATCTCAAATGCTTCGATTATCTTTGTTTCGGTTTTCCAGATGTCCATTTTCCGCAAACATACACTGGAGTGCTCCAAACGTACTTTCTCAGAAATTTCTCTCTCAAATTGAAGCCTATGTTTGTTATTAGTGGACTTCTCTTGTCCAGAAATGCCCTTTTTCCCAGTGCTAGACAGCTTTCTATCTCCTCCTTGCTCCTTCCGTCATGGGTTATTTTGCAGTCTAAGTAGCAGAATTCCTTCACTTCATCTACATCGTGATCACCCATCCCAATGTTAAGTTCCTCGCTGTTCTTATTTCTGCTACTGATATGAGTGTTCATTCCATGCAACAGACCCTGTAATTCTTCTTAATTTTCACTGGTGATAGCAACGTAATTACCAAATATTAACATGGATGTCCTTCCATCGCGAATTTTAGTCACCCTCTTCAGCCCTTTAATTCTCTCATTGCCTCGTCGATGCATGGATTTAACATTAGGGGAAAAAGACTGCATCCCTGCCTTATACCACTTTCAATCCGAGCACTTCGTTCTCGGTCTTCCATTCTTGTTGCCTCTTGGTTCAGTTCATATTGTAAATTACCCCCTTTCTCTATACAATGTCGCTGTTTTTCTCAGAATTTCGAACGTCTTGGGTCATTTGACATCGTCGTACGCTTTTCCCAAGTCGACAAATCCAATAAATGTGTTTCGATTTTTCTTCGGTCGTACTTCCATTATCAGCTGCAACCCAAGAAGTGCCTCTCTGGTGACTTTACGTTTTCTAAAACCTAAATGAGCGTCTTCAAACAGATCTCAATTTTCTTTTCAATTCTTATCTAGGGTATTCTTTTGGACAACTTGGATACATGAGCTGTTGAGCTGATTGTGTTATAATTCTCGCACGTATCGACTTTTTCTATTTTCGGTAGTGTGAGGATGATGTTTTTGCGAATGTGTGCTGATATATCGTCATTATCGTACGTTCTACAAACCAATGTGCATAGTCCATTTGTTCTCACTTCATCGAATGCTTATATACATTCCGATGGAATATTATCTACCCTTCTGCTTTATATGGTTTTAAATTTTTCAAAACTGTTTTAAATTCAGGTTCTAGTACTGAATCCTCTATCTCTTCCCCGTCGACTCCTGTATCTTATTATATCACGCCATCAGGCAAATTTTCCCCGTCGCACAGTCCTTCAGCGAGAGATCTTCGCAAACTATATTTTAATTGTTATCATTCTACAGGGTGTTACAAAAAGGTACGGCCAAACTTTCAGGAAACATTCCTCACACACAAATAAAGAAAAGTTGTTATGTGGACATGTGTCCGGAAACGCTTAATTTCCATGTTAGAGTTCATTTTAGTTTCGTCAGTATGTTCTTCCACCTACGCTCAATGGAGCACGTTATCATGATTTCATACGGGATACTCTACCTGTACTGCTAGAACATGTGCCTTTACAAGTACGACACACCATGTACTTCACGCACGATGGAGCGCCGGCCGAAGTGGCCGAGCGGTTCTAGGCGCTACAGTCTGGAACCGCGCGGCCGCTACGGTCGCAGGTTCGAATCCTGCCTCGGGCATGGATGTGTTTGACGTCCTTAGGTTAGTTAGGTTTAAGTAGTTCTAAGTTCTAGGGGACTGATGACGTCAGAAGTTAAGTCCCATAGTGCTCAGAGCCATTTGAACCACGATGGAGCTCCTATACATTTCAGTCGAAGTGTTCGTACGCTTCTCAACAACAGATACGGTGACCGATGGATTGGTAGAGACGGACCAATTCCATGGCCTCCACGCTCTCCTGACCTCAACCCTCTTGTCTTACATTTATGGGCGCATTTGAGTCTACGCAACCCCGGTACCAAATGTAGAGACTCTTCGTGCTCGTATTGTGGAAGGCTGTGATACAATTCGCCATTCTCCAGGGCTGCATCAGCGCATCAGGGATTCCATGCGACGGAGGGTAATTGCATGTATCCTCGCTAACGGAGGACATTTTGAACATTTCCTGTAACAAAATGTTTGCAGTCAAGCTGGTACATTCTGTTGCTGTTGTTTCCATTCCATGATTAATGTGATTTGAACAGAAGTAATAAAATGAGCTCTAACATGGAAAGTAAGCGTTTCCGGACACATAAGATATTATCTTTCTTTGTGTGTGAGGAAAGTTTCCTGAAAGTTTGGCCGTACCTTTTTGTAACACCCTTTATATGACTGGAATAACTATCGTTCTTAATGACACATGAAATACATTATCTCGTATTGTGTGGTGACTCTTGCCTCTTCATAACGCATCCAGTGACACCATAGGTAGGAGATTGTGTGACGGTCGGTCGGTATTGTTAGTCCCGCCATGGCCTGTGGACGGGGATTACGTTTACGTTACAAATGTTACTACCCTCTCCACGATACTCGTACGTGTACCAATCACCTTCGCCTGAGGCGGTATATCCTTCCTTTTGTCAGTGGTCCTCTCTGAACTGCACCATCGCTATTGGGGGCGGCAGGCATTGTTCGCGTCAACCATGTGGAGTCAATTGTGGTCGCGTCTGGGACTGCAGTACGGAGGCAAGGCGCGTGTCACGTTAAAGTTATGAATCAAAATACAGTTAGTTAACCGGGGAGAGATGAAACGATGGCGGGAGAGATCTTCGCAGAACTTATATGAACGTTGATTATTTCATATGATGAAATAATTGTTGTTCTCTGTGGTACACTGAGAGACGTTCTGTCGTATTATGTGATCAGTCTCGCTTCTGCTTGTTGCCTACTTTACAATGTAATCTGTACGACTTATTTTAACTTAAGGCACAACAATTTCAGTTATAACGTTTAGTTCTATGAAAGGTGGAATCATGATTTCAAGAGTCCGTGTTAAAGCTAGAAGTCCTTCACGTTTGATAATAAATTACCAAAGCGTTGTCAAACTTCATTCAGTAATTTATCAGTCATTATTAGTACATACTCATAACAAGCCAAATCGGCTGCCAGTTCTTCAGAGTGTCGAATTCTATTTTTCGCAGCCACGGATTTCTATTGAACAAATTTACTGTTTAGCATTGCCTGCCTTCGCGTGAGATGCAAATCATCTGAAGTTGTGTAGATTTATTGTGAGTTACAACCCTATTTTCTATTCCAAAGGAAAAACACGCAACAGAAATCTAGCTACTGATCTTCAGCTAGACCGACCAGGGTTAAATTTTGCTGAATAATTCCAATCACATTAAAGTTACTTGACACTTGAGGTCTGTCGCTTGCTGTTACAGTGTTGCCATAACGGCTGCATCTCAGTTAAAACGGACACGCGAACTCACTTCACAAGTGCTGAAGTGCTGTTCACGCAACACGAAACAGTGTTGGATGTGGCTGCCGTTGGATATGGCGGAAACACGACACACTCTGTCGACAGCTAATTCTAAGTGACCAATGACTGAACTGCGGCAGACGACGCCCTTTGTAGTTCTGAATTCACACTAATGTCCTAACCCAATCGCAACCTTGTGATGCGCAATCTGATAAAACAGCGATCAACACTCTGGGACAGAACTGTTAACCACACTCGGTTTGTTAACGGCAGTTGCTTAAAGCAGTGGTCTACGAGCAAACAAAAAGTTTTAGTTTCAACACTAAAAGCGAACTACAACTTCTCACTTTCATCGGTTAGCTGAAAGTAATTTCATGTTGTATACACGAGCTGTCGCAATACCAGCTGATGAGCAGTCCTGGTTGGCATAATGTTACAGGTTACGAAAAAAGAATGACAGAAAAAGGAAAGTGTGACAAAAAATTAAAAATAAAAATTTACGGTTGAATTTAACAATAATCTGAGTCAAACTGATACAAACTAACACATAAAAATATATATATATGATCTGGCAAGATTCGAACACACAACCTTCCGCAAGTAATCACTGCAGCTTAACCAATGTGGTACAGCACAACTTACCCTTACAGTATTTTATTAATTCCCTTACAGGACCAGTTGCATCGATAATTTACTGCCTTCAAAAAAATCGGCCTTGTAAAATATCGTATGAAGCTTATTCATCGTAGGCCGATCTCTTTGGTGACAATCGACATATATTATAAAAGTTAGCTTACAGTGTGGGTGCCACTAAAACTTAGGTACCATCAAGGGAATTATATGGTGTGATAGCCCTTTACCCCGTTTTTACCTGAAGGTTCAAATGGTTCAAATGGCTCTGAGCACTATGGCACTTAACTTCTGAGGTCATCAGTCCCCTAAAACTTAGAACTACTTAAACCTAACTAACCTCAGGACATCACACACATCCATGCCCGAGGCAGGATTCGAACCTGCGACCGTAGCGGTTCCAGACTGTAGCTCCTAGAATCGCTCGGCCACTCCGGCGGGCTTACCTGAAGGGCGTGCATTTGAACATATAAGTGCTGGGAAGTTTCACCCTCTAGAAATTTCTAGAACATTCCAGAACATTCGAGAGTATTCTAGAGCATTCCACAATATTCCACAACATTCCAGAATGTTCTGGAATGTTTCACAATAACCGGTATGTTCTGGAATGTTCAGCAATACTATGGAACATACGGGTAGATTCCAGAATGTTCGTAAACATTCAGGAAGATCCCAGATCACTGTGGCACATTCCAGAACGCTCTCGAATGTTGTGGAATGTTCTGGAACATTGTAGACCTTTCGAAGCGTTTTTGGTATGTTCTGTAATTCGCCACTGATGGGGCAACCCAATAGTAAATAACCGTCGATGGTTCAAACGTCAGTTTCTTATCAGTGACAAAGGGAAGAACCGGAAAAGTCGTGCACTGTGTGAATAAAAACAAACAGTGCAGAACGAGTAGTCAAAGTGATACAGTGGCTGAATATAAACCCAAAATAAAATGTGAAAAGTGTGTAAAATGTACATTATATTTGATGACAAAAAGTTGATGTGATTTTTATTTTAGATAATGCCCTAAAGTAAAAGAGGAGCAGATCTTTCCAGTTCCGATGTAAAACGGCGAAAACAAAAAGGACAGCGAAAAAACGAAACAGACGAAGAGCGCGAAGCACTTCAAGTTTCCAACGAACAACAAAGACCATCGCGAGAAGCAGTGAAATCGAAGAAAAACTAAATTAACGGATTGAAGAATCAAGAATTGCGTACAATCTTATAAAGAAATGCCAGTCACAAAAAAATCACCCTACGAGAAGCGCGGACGAGAACAAGTAAACAGTACAACCTAACAAATGAAGCATTCCACTACGACCCGACTAAAGAATATAACAAATTCAAACAATTCGTAATCAAATAGATAATATCTACCACTTTTGCAAAGTGAAAACATTCAGTAGAGAAACACCAGGATTATGTTGCATGAATGGCAAAATTCTATTACCACCACTGGAAGCATCTATGCAAGAATTTTTACATTACATGGCCGGGGAAACTCCAGAATCAAAACACTTTCTTCAAAATATACGAGGGTCACTCCAAAAGAAATCCACACTATTTTTGTAAAAATACAGTTTTCATTCTGCATGCGTGAAAGTTTTACAGTGTGTAGGTACATCCTTCCCGCTTGTTTTCAAACTTAGTTCAACCTGTTCCCGTAAGTGACGCCGTCACAGCATGTCTTCTAGATGGCTGCTACACTTGACGTTCGTCAGAAGCAACGTACTGTCATACAATTCCTGTGCTGTGAAAACGAAACAGAGGTAAACATCCACAGGAGATTGAAAAACGTGTATGGAGATGCTGCTGTCGATCGCAGTACAGTTAGTCGGTGGGCAAGCAAGTTACGTGATGAAAGCGGGCACAGCAATATTGAGGATTGTCCTCGCAGCGGCAGGGCTCGTACTGCACACACTCCAGAGAATGTACAGAGAGTTAACGAATTGGTGACTGCGGACAGACGCATCACAGTGAAAGAATTGTCACGCTACGTTGGGATAGGGGAAGGAAGTGTTTGCAGAATACTGAAACTGTTGGCGTTAAAAAAGGTTTGTGCAAGCTGGGTTCCCAGTATGTTGACAGAAACAGCGAACTTTTGGAACAGTACGAGAATGGTGGAGATGAATTTCTTGGAAGAATTGTGACAGGTGATGAAACATGGATCCATCATTTTTCACCAGACACGAAGAGGCAATCAGTGCAGTGGCATCATGCAAATTCACCTAAGAAAAAAAATTCAAAACCACACCTTCTGCTGGAAAAGTTATGGCTACGGTGTTTTTCGATTCCGAAGGACTCTTGCTTGTGGACATTATGCCAAGTGGAACCACTATAAATCCTGATGTATATGTGACGACACTGAAGAAACTTCAAGCTCGACTGAGTCGTGTTCGACCACATCGGCAAAAGCAGGAGGTTTTGCTGTTGCACGACAATGCACGGCTACATGTCAGTCAAAAAACCATGTAAGCGATCACAAAATTCGGATGGACAACACTTAAACACCCGCCTTACAGTCCTGACCTGGCTCCATGTGACTATCATCTCTTTGGGAAAATGAAAGACTCTCTTCGTGGAACAAGGTTTGAAGATGATGACTCCTTTGTGCACGCTGCCAAACAGTGGCTCCAACAGGTTGGTCCAGAATTTTACCGTGCGGGTATACAGGCGTTGGTTTCAAGATGGCCTAAGGCAGTTGAGAGGGATGTAAATTATGTGGAGAAATGAAAATATTGTTCCTAAAGGATGTATCTACACACTGTAAAACTTTCAAACATGTAGGCAGAAAGATGGATTTAAAAAAAATTGTGTGCATCTCTTTTGGAGTGATCCTCGTATGTTTGTCTGTCCAAGGACGAATCTATCACAACAACAACGAAGACCATAAATCTCAGCAATCTCCATATTGGAAATGAAGAAACAGAAGTTGATCAAAGATTCACAATTATCAGCGGACTGAGACGAGAGGTAGCCAAAGATGTATTGAGGATCTTACACAAATACAGTCAACTGATTCATATATTCAAACAGCACTAGACCGAATGATTTCTGATGACTATTAAGTTAGAATTCGAGCCGACAAATGACCACCTGGAGTACAAGAACATCGATTTAATGCACGTCAGGTAGACGAAATCGCCATCGTAACTGCGGACAATGAAAGCACAAAGCGTAACGTAGTCGTACAACGAAGAAGAGCAGGACTACAACTCATTGCAGAGATATAGCACTCATAGGACGCCCTCCGATACCCAGCAACACTTCTGCACGAAGTATCAAACCTGAAACACGCATAGAAACAAAGAAACAAACAAATTAACTTCGAGGAGTTCTATGGTCACCGTTTAATGATCAGAGACAATGCATGGGGGCTTAATTAATATGAATAATGAATGCAAATATTTTTTAATTTTTGGTCGCTGACTGTCCGGTTACGCAGTCTCGTTACCGGTTGGCCCTGATTAGTATTTGTACGCAATCTGACTGCATAGAACAACAACAAAGAATGAAAGAAAATTGCCGTTAACACAATTAATTAATTAAGTCCCCAGCAACTATAAAACCTACGAAACAACAAAACACAAGTGTAACTGTTCTATATGTGGAAGTGTGATTCAACGTACACATCTAGCACGGTTCTTCCTCAATAAGACCTGATATTTTAAACACCATTTATACTGAAGTAATAAAAAAAGATAAACAAATACTATAATTACACATAGAAACCAGAAATATAGTCTAATACAAGAACACGAGCCAGATGCTTTGTTGACTGAACCTGTGTCCAAGAGGCATTATTGTTTAAGACATTGAAATAATAAAAAAAAGAATTTTTTTACCTTCATATATATTGACGAAAATCACATTACAGCATCCCTAATCCAACAACATCTGGTGTCTAGCCCCTCAAAACAATACTACAAGTTCTGAACAAGCACTCTCCATGGGAACTTCTCAACAACGACTCACCACTGCTACATCTCAATAAGCACTGCCTACTACGACTTTTCGACAAGAACTGCCTACTACGACTTCTCGACAAGCACTGCCCACTACGACTTCTCGACAAGAACTGCCAGTGGAGGCGGCTGAATAATACTCTTCGGCGCAATCTCTGGCGCTGTGGCTCAGTGTAGCCACCTTTCATATGCCCCTCCTCCACGGGCCAGAATTTGATGGTATTTCTACCATCATTGGTGGTGAAAATACCACCAAATTCGTCCAAAAAAAATACAGACAAAAATAAAAGATAATATTAATAAGAAAATATCACTTCACTAAATAAATTTTGGCTTTGCACTGACCATTTCATAACCTAATATATAAAATACAGTAAGGAATACAAATGCTTTCATACATGTGATTTTACATAATAGTTTACATAAGTATTATTCAATCAATGGCACCAGAAATGACGAAAAGGTGCAGATAAGAATCTCATAACATTTCATAAACAGTAAACACAAAAAAATCAGTTTATACAAATATTCACATAAAATGCTTTCCATAGTTCAATAAATAAGAAGTTGACAGTTCCAGCAGTAGCACCCAGCAATGGTCAATAGGTGGAGACACCAACGAGTAACATTATTTCAGTAGAAACAGTTCCATCAGTGGCACCCAGCAATGTTGAGCAGGTGCAGACAGCAACAAGTGACATCATTTCAGTAGAAGCAGTTCCATCAGTGGCACCCAGGAATGTTGAACAGGTGCAGACAGCAACAAGTGACATCTCATCACTGGTTGAGCATTTCTAACAGTGGCATCCAGCAATGATGAGCAGGTGCAAACAGCAACAAGTCACATCATTTCAGTAGAAGCAGTTCCATTAGTGGCACCCAGAAATGTTGAACAGGTGCAGACACCAACAAGTGACATTATTTCAGTAGAAGCAGTTCCATCAGTGGCACCCAGCAATGTTGAGCAGGTGCAGACACCAACAAGTGACATCATTTCCGTAGAAGCAGTTCCATCAGTGGCACCCAGCAATGTTGAACAGGTGCAGACAGCAGTCCATAATATTCACTATCACTAATCACACTGTTCATCAAAGTTTATCAGCAGAAATTAAACATTTCCAAGTGGCACACATCAATGTCGAACAGGTGCAAGCACGAAAAACAGTTTGAATGCACACACAATTGCCTTTACAAAATTATTATCAATGCTCTTACACTAAACATACAAATTATAATAAACACACAAATGATATCAGATAATTGTCATATTAACTATTACAAACACACAATATCAGTAAACCTATAATATTTATGGGTGTCAGTGCAAGCCACAACAAACAAGTAAAATAATATTTAGGAGATAGATCGGTACCAATTATTTGGGATTAGGAAAGGAAAACACACAAAACACACTCACTCATCTTTCATCCACATTAAGTACTACTATGTAATTGAATGGTGTTAACTGTGTAAATGCAATTCTGTCAAAATTTGATGTTCAACATGTGTATCAAGTAGTACTGGCAGCAGTGTATAACAGTCAATAGTAGTTAGTCAACGTCATAGTCATCATGTCAAGACCAATGTTTGCCAAGCCAAATCAAATGTACGGTTGCTGAACAACTGTCAGTCTGCCAAGATATGCAAATACTTCCTCTCTCCAAAAAAAAAGTATATACTGCTTAGTGATTTAACAAAGTGTGTGTGTAGACAATCTTCTTTCTACTTGAGTGTTCTAGTCTGCCATCTTCATCCTCCTTGTTCCATATAAACCAACAAAAAAAAAATGCTCCTCACTTACTTTACCTCTTATCCACCAAAACTCCAATAACCATCAGCATCACATAATCTCAATACTTCAATAATACCACTTACGTCGATACATATAAACCTTATCATCAATATCATTTACCTTACCTCTTGTCCACCAAAACTCCAATAATCATCAACTTCACACAATCTCAATACCTCAATAATACCTCTTCAATACGTCGATACATATAAACCTTATTACCAATATCATTTCACTTCCATAACAACTCTTTCCTCTAGTCAGTCTCCTCGAACAAGTACAGATAAAATCCTAGTGCAAACTTCAATTCATCATCCCATGCAATCCGAAGACACAATGTCCACACAAAACCTCTGTGTAATCCATCTGACCCAAATCTTCTACTCATTATGAATCATAAAATACATTTTGGTTACCTTGTCCATCATTAAATAAAAGAAATGCATACATGACCTCTAACAGCCTTCAGTTTGAATGACTTTCAGTAAGTAGGTGCGAGTACGTAGTATGAAAGATCACATAAGACTTTGAGTGAATAAATCGTAATATTTCACAGTGTGTACACCACTTCAAGAATCATGGCAAAACAGAAGCAAACATGTGGAGTATTACTTGTGTCAAGTGTCACTTACTATTTCAATTGCTCACGAAGAATGCAGTGTAATAACTGTCAATGGTCTAAACCTAGTGTTGGTATGTCATGTCGTTAGCTTCCTTCCTATTAGCATAAATTTATACAGCTTCCATAAAACCTCCAGCTCATGTGACTTCTAGGAAGTTTCTTGTACTAATGTCGTTCGTCGAATTATAGCAGTTCATTTTCTTATCTTAAAAATATAAGGCACTGAGCGTAAGCAAAACATGCAATAGCGAGTAAATATACCAGTAGAGAACACAATGTCAACAAGTGGATACAGCACACAGGACTCAAGAATAGCTTGCATACTGGCGTAGCTGCATACTTACTCAATCGCAGCTGAGACGGCGTATAGTTATATCGCCGAAATATCGTAAAATGAAGGCGACCGTGAAGAACACATACATTGCTCAACATCCCTACAACGAGGCTCTGCCAAGCGAACAATAATTAATACCATAGAGTAACCTAAACTCTATGTTTGTACACAGTATATCAGCATTTCTATATACCAAATTAAAGAGTAGTTATGACAACAAACAGAAATGTGTAAATATGAAATCCATACGCACAGCAGCAAATATATATCTTACACAATAAACAGGTCATTAGCATCATATCAGCATAAACAAATAAATGTTCATAAGTAATCTTAATAAGTAAACATGAAGGCGCAAGCAGATAAATCACAAAGTATAACCTACATACATAACCATATCAGCACAATTAATCGTGTGACAATTATAATTTAAATAAATAAGCACAGCAGGCACGTAATAGAAAAATATGTCATCAGTGAAAAAGCAGTGCAGCCAAGCGATGCATAATATCACAATTAACAACTCTGTTCATTAATCAATCATTGTCAAAATCAGTTAACACAAAGTATAAATCACGTAATCGCGAGCAGCAAATTACGTCTAAAGTACGTACCAAGTGGAAATATGTTACCTGCAAAATAAACTCAATTAATAGTTACCTCTTTAGTTTATTACTTTCTTCTTCGAAATGACATTCTTCCTGAAAATTTCTCGATAGCAAGTCCTCTTAACGTCGGACACACACAGAATTTACCTGAAGTTCTTAAATATTTTACACAACCGTATCCTGAAAAATACTGAACGTTAATAACATAATTTATCAAGTCACTATAGCTTTATACTGAATTTATTCGGAGAAATTAGATTGTGAATTTGTTTACGGCTGTCAGTGCAGTCGCACTGAGCGCTCGATCAGCTGTAGGTACGCGTGACGTAGGAAGTAATTGTTTGCGGTCAACGACTGCCTTGTGCGGCGCGCAGACTTGACTGTTGCTTTGAGTATGTGCCGCCGCCAAAACACAGCGCAGTATCTTTATATTCTCTGCATGTTTACATGTAGCTGTTAGTTTCTCAAAAGTATGTCATTCCACAAAAATTTTAACGTTCGATATATGATGTATTCCCTTAGAGCGTCGAGATTTGAGAGTTTCTACTTCGACAGTGTTATCATGAATAATTTTGCGAACTCTATATGGACCGTTATAAAGCAGAAAAAAATTGCGACACAAGCCTTTTCCTTTGTGAGACAAACGGTGAGACATAATTAACACCTTTTGACCAACTGACAAGATTTTTAAACGACCAGGACGTTTAGCTGATTTCTCTCTTCTAGCAGCCGCAGATGCAATATTTTGCAGAGCCAGGTTGACAACTTCAGAATGCCGCAGTTTCCGTGTAGGTGGAAAAGGAACTATTTCAGAAATGCGATTTGTCGGTGCTTTATTTTTTAATATCAATATAGGCGGTAAAGAAGTTGAATCATTAGGGAGTTCATTCAGAATGTTTTGAAAAATATGAAGATACTGATCCCAAGTTCTGTGATTCTGATGACAATAAAGACGACACAATTTATTGATTTGCTTCATCCATCTCTCTGAAGCGTTAGATTGAGGGTGAAAAAGTGAAATGAAAATTAGTTTAATCTTACGACGCCGTAGAGTACGAAGCCAAATTTTAGAGCGAAACTGTGATCCATTATCTGATATAACCTTATCAACATGACCCACTTCTTTAAGAAAATGTTTGATGAAAGCATTAGATACTGAACGAGCTGTTGCTTTGCGTAAAGGTGTAAAACACACATATTTTGATGTCAAATCCACTGCTACCAAAATGTACGCAAAACCATTAGTAGAACGAACCACTGGACCGAACAAATCGACTGCAGCCATCTCCTTTAATTTCGCTGGAATGATAGGAAACAACGGTGATCTGTGAAAAATAGTTGGCGGCTTAGCCTTTTGACATAATTTGCATTTGGCAAGAACAGATCGGCAATAGTTTTCTGCACTACAACGCCGTTATCTTCTATCTCTTGAAATAAATGTGCACCTAGGCCTTTGTATGATGATTCCGTCGCCAAACAAAAATCTTTAGATAAATCCGGATTTGAAAGAAGTGGAGCAGCAACTAAAGCATCACGTTCTGATTGAGCTTCCTCATCCCAACACCAATTAGAATTCTTTCCAGATAGTTCACATAAACTAGGTGTGGCCAAATCGTCCAATCTAACAAAGCGTCTAAGAAAATTACAGACACCAAGGAAACTCCAAACATCACGTTTTGTAGTAGGAACAGCATAATTACGAATAGCGTCTAGTTTCTCTGGATCAGGAAGAATACCTTCTGTAGAAATAATATGACCAAGAAATTTCACCTGAGAACGACCAAATTCAGATTTTTCCAAGTTCACTGTAATGCCAACTCTTGCAAAAATACGTAATAATGAATCCAAAATTTTGTTATGCTCACTCCAAGAACGTTAAGCAATAAGAATATCGTCAACATATGAAGCAATATTGTCACGAAGATAAACAGGTAAAATTTCATTTAAACTACGAATAAATGCTGCAGAAGATACAGTAAGTCCAAACGGTAATTTCCGAAATCACTTTTGGGTAAAATAGTCATATCCGGTTATTCTTTAACGACTCTCTAGATAGACTGATAGTTGAAGAGTTGTTTTAATAGATGCAAATATTAGTAAAAGAGTAGGCAGCAGTGCAGAAAACTACAAGGGAAATAGCACCACTACAGCTCGGGGCCCTGTGCACGCTACGGCACATATTCACTTAGCGTAGTGAATCCCCTGAGGACATTAATAGCCGCACATAATTTCCAGTTTGTGACTTAGTGGCCAATTTGGTGGAAGTGCGTACATAAATTGATCTAACCATGAACGTGGATGTATGTCGTTCTTAGAATTGCGAAAGATCTTAAAATTCCGAACAGTTAAGAAGTGTTTCTAGTCAAAGTTTTCTCCTCGTGGCGACAAAGACCTACCGCGTCTGTCCCAGTCCCAATGTCGATTATTGTCAAGTTCGCGCGCCTGGCGCTCTCTTGTTGCATCCCGTAAATGAAACAAATTATATTCTTCAAACCCCTCTGCTATCTGTGATTCTAAATTTCTTCTGCTGTCTTTTCCTACAATTTCGCTTTCAATTTGTTTGACTTGCTTTCCTAATGCCTCAAATTCCCTTTTGACGCATTCATTAAATTTTCCCTGATTTTCGACATGCTTATTTATGTTCTGGTACTCTTCGGTTTCTGCAAATGGCAATGGTGCTGTATCATCTGAATCTCTGTCCCCATTAAAACTAAGATTTGTCAATTTATCTGCAATCTCCTCAACTCTTTCTGATAAGTCACCTATTTTTTCTTTCTGTTTATTTACGTCTTCCGTAAGTGTCGTGACTCGGGTTTCAGTATTGACACATTTAGTAGTTAACTGTTCATATTGTTGTGTTAGGTTATTTATTCTGTCATTTGGTACGAATACCTCGATTCTCTCAAATATTTCTTCCTTATCATGTGCACGTTGTAAATTTAACTCTGAAAATTTTTGTACTATCACGCGATCTCTTTCTTCCTGTTCTCTATCCTGTTCCTTTTGTCTATACTGCAAATAATCTATTATTGTGAGAATTCAAAATCGGTTGTACTTCTTCTCTAATTTCTTTCTTTAATTCATCTTTCATGTTTCTGAAACATGTCCCTATTCGTGTGTCTAACCGTGTTTCCATTGTTCCCTTCTCAGTTTTAATTGTTCCTATTTGTGAGTCTAACCGTGTTTCCATTGTTCCCATCTCAGTTTTAATTGTTCCTATCTCAGTTTTAATTGTTCCTATCTCAGTTTTAATTGTTCCTATCTCAGTTTCAATTGTTCCTATTTGTGAGTCTAATCGTGTTTCCATTCGTGATCCCAAATTTAATATAGCACCCATCAACTGCTCCATATTAACTGGTTCGAAATTCTTTTCGCCCCTAACATTTCCCGCAAAACTAACTTCCTTCGGCATAGCCATAAAGCTATCTGTGTTGGATACTATTCCAGAGTCTTCTGTCATTAATCTCGTATTCTGAAAATTTTTTGATTGTGAAAAATTTTGAATTCGTTCCGGACTATCTTCCCGACTTATTAAATTGTTTTCAACTTCATTATTCATCATACTGTTCTCCTGTGTTGGCGAGTTCGCCATGTTAACAATTTCGTCATTCTCACTATTCATCATTTTTGCCTTTTTCATCGATCATGTAATCATTTACAAAACATACAAAACTCGTCACTATACGAAAATTACACACAATGACACTTTATCACCAACAATACCATTCACACGAAATGCTTCCCTCAAACACGATTAACGAACAATTGAAATCTTCATAATTGCACAAAATTGTCAAACCCGTATACAAGACAACAATAATTAAATTATGCAAAAAATACCATTAGAAGAATGACAATTACCAAATCTACACATGCAATATAGACTACAATTACTAAACTACAAATTACTACAACAATACTACTGTCTGCTATTTATACAATCAGAAGAATTCCAAGGGACGATCCTGGCAGGGTCGCCACGTGCATGGGGGCTTAATTAATATGAATAATGAATGCAAATATTTTTTTAATTTTTGGTCGCTGACTGTCCGGTTACGCAGTCTCGTTACCGGTTGGCCCTGATTAGTATTTGTATGCAATCTGACTGCATAGAACAACAACAAAGAATGAAAGAAAATTGCCGTTAACACAATTAATTAATTAAGTCCCCAGCAACTATAAAACCTACGAAACTACAAAACACAAGTGTAACTGTTCTATATGTGGAAGTGTGATTCAACGTACACATCTAGCACGGTTCTTCCTCAATAAGACCTGATATTTTAAACACCATTTATACTGAAGTAATAAAAAAAGATAAACAAATACTATAATTACACATAGAAACCAGAAATATAGTCTAATACAAGAACACGAGCCAGATGCTTTGTTGACTGAACCTGTGTCCAAGAGGCATTATTGTTTAAGACATTGAAATAATAAAAAAAGGAATTTTTTTACCTTCATATATATTGACGAAAATCACATTACAGCATCCCTAATCCAACAACATCTGGTGTCTAGCCCCTCAAAACAATACTACAAGTTCTGAACAAGCACTCTCCATGGGAACTTCTCAACAACGACTCACCACTGCTACATCTCAATAAGCACTGCCTACTACGACTTCTCGACAAGAGCTGCCTACTACAACTTCTCGACAAGCACTGCCCACTACGACTTCTCGACAAGAACTGCCAGTGGAGGCGGCTGAATAATACTCTTTGGCGCAATCTCTGGCACTGTGGCTCAGTGTAGCCACTTTTCAACAATGAAACATACAGTCACATTCACAACACACGCCTGCTATTCCAACAAGTCCTGGTACATATGTATGCAAAAATGTAAGCGGAACTGGTACTTTAAATAAGGTCGAATCAGAAGAAAATACGCACAGAAGAATATATAGACCTTCGGGAAGCAATCATAAATAACGGACACACGAAATTGGAACAATGGTAATCTTACCCTCATCATACATAGGAAACGAATACACTCAAAATGCCATGTTCTACATGAGAAAATGTATACGACCTGATCTCTTCATAACATTTATACGCAGCTCGTCGTGACCAGAAATCAAAGAACAACTAAGATACGGAAAAGCCTCCATGCATCGACATGACAATAGTTCGAGTTTTCCGACCAAAACAAATGAGACTTATCGAACTCATCACAAAATACCACATCTTTGGGACAGTTAGATACTTTATCTGCACAATAGAATAGTGTAAACTGTGGTGTCACCGCTAGACACCACACTTGCTAGGTGGTAACTTAAATCGGCCGCGGTCCTGTAGTACATGTCGGACCCGCGTGTCGCCACTGTGTGACCGCAAACCTAGCGCCACCACATGGCAGGTCACAAGACACGGACTAGACCTCGCCCCAGTTGTACGGACGACATAGCTTGCGACCAGACGTACGAAGCCTTCCTCTCATTTGCCGACAGACAGATTGAATAGCCTTCAGCTTAATCCATAGCTACTACCTAGCAAGGCGCCATTTGTATCAGTGCTTATAGCTAACGAATATTCAAGAGAGATGTATTCCAAGGATTCATTAAAGTTAAGTAACCAACCTCTACGTACTTTTCCTCTTATTCATTAATAAGTCTCATGTTCCAGAACTTCAAGCCCGTCTGCGTTAGTTTAGCGTGCACCTAGCTACCTCATTGTGTCTATGCTTTCTGAAATAGACACAACATAAACGAGGATTGCCTCACTCACACAATCTCATACTGCTACACGACAGAATTCATCCCACGGATATCGACAAAGTCATCCAACCTGAATTTCCCAATACACAAGATGATCGGGAACTGAACGACATAGTAGTGAAAAATATCATTCACTGACCACGCAGGCCATTAAACCCCAATTTGGCGTATATGGGTAATGGAAAGTGTACACCAAAATACCCAAAACCATAGTTAAATGACACACAAACCGGAGTTGACGGCTGTCCCAAATGTAGAAGACGATCACCCAGAAACGGCAGCTTCACAGGAAAACTACGAATACGAGGCAGTGACGAACCGGAAATACATAATTAATGGGTAGTGACATAGCCATATAACGCACTACTTTCCAAAATATTCCAAGCACACATAAACGTAAAACACTTTCTGAAATAGACACAACATTATTTGGCGACGAGTAAAAGAGTTTGTATTAATTCGTTTGTGTCATGGCTTCGCCACAATCTCCAGATGTACTGTCCGAATTTTTTCGCTTGCAGAATCAGCAGACGCAGGCGTTATTGGAAGCCCTAGGACAGCTCGTCCAGGGTCAACGTGCGCTGCACACCGATGCGGCAGCCACCGCTTCTTCGCTACCGCTGCCACAAAACGCTGTTGCACCTCCCTTTCGGCCATACGTGGCGGCCGAAGAGTCATGGACTGAGTGGTCCCGACAATTTGCCTTCCATCTAGCAGCATACAGGATTCAAGGTAACGAGCGGCAGCCGTTTTTGCTTTCTTGTGTCGGTGTGTCTACCTACCGTGTGATAGTGAAATTGTTTCCCCGACGCGACGTAGCCACTCTGTCCTACGACGAAATTTTGTCTGCTTTAGATGCCTATTTCAAAGAAACAGTAAATGTAGTTGCAAAACGGTATACGTTCTTTCGTACAAAACGTACGGCCGGTCAGACTAATAGGGAGTGGGTTGCAACTTTGCAAGGACTTTCTAGGGAGTGTGCATTTGAATGTGACTGTGGACTTCCTTATTCAGATACTATGGTGCGTGATGCAATAGCACAGAACGTTTCTGATGTTCGCATACGGGAACAGATTTTGAAACTCGTAAATCCCTCCCTTCAACAAGTGATAGACATATTGGAAAGGCAAGACACACTTGACTTTGCTCAGGCATCATTTGAAACTTCGCCAGCAGTGTGTCACATTAACAGGCCCGCCGGGCCCGCTGCACGGGACGCTAGGCGGCCCTCGCGCCCGTCGCAGCAGCGGCAGCCTCCCTTGCAAACACGTGCGCCGCGTACGCCAGCAAATGCAGTGAAATCATGCCCGCGGTGTGCAACTAGACATTCGCGTGCAAATTGCCCGTCACGCCAAGCTATTTGCTTTTACTGTCACAAGAAGGGACATGTTCAAAGTGTTTGCCAGAAAAAGCTTAGATCAGCCAATCACACACATTCCAGGCCTTTTGCTTCGCGCCAGAATCGAACCCAGGACAATCGGGCTCGTGGATCTTCGCCCATGGACATTCATGTAGTTCATTCCCACCCGTCCAGTGACACTTTAGCTAACAGTGACTGTGTTCGTCCCACCAAAAGTGTGCGTCGCCGTCGCCAGAATTCCCGTAAAGTCGCAAGTGCTTCTGTACCTGTATCAGTTCAAATTGCACGTGACAGTCGCTCTTGTCGTCAGCAGGACAATAAACTTTTTGTGGACTTAGACTTTGAAGGCAAAGTGATACCATTCCAGCTCGATACCGGAGCTGCAGTTTCATTGATTAATCACGACACGTACAAACAACTGGGCAAACCGCCATTGCGTGCCGCAAATGTTAAGTTAACTAGTTACTCAGGACAGCATATCCCTGTGTTAGGACAGTGCAGCCTTATTGCAACATACAAGGGACAAACAAAACTTGTGTCATTTTACGTTCTTCGTTCTTCTACTGCAGTGAACTTGTTTGGTTTAGATTTGTTTCAAGTGTTTCATTTGTCTATAGTAAATCAGGTCCTATCAGTGAATCAGACTGTGCCTTCCGCCAGTGTTTCTAGTCTTTGTGACGAATTTGCAGACATTTTTGCACCGGGCCTTGGTTGCGCTAAGAACTATGAAGCGCATTTGGAACTGAAAGACAACGCGCAACCAAAATTTTTCAGAGCGCGCAATGTTCCGCACGCATTGCGTGATGAGGTCGCAAGAACATTAGCCGATTTAGAATCTCAAGGTGTAATTGAACGTGTGCAGGCTTCTCTCTGGGCCTCACCCTTAGTAATTTTGCCAAAACCTTCCGGTAAACTGAGACTTTGTGTGGACTTCAAGGCCACTGTGAATCCTCAACTTGTGACTGCTGCTTTTCCTTTGCCCCGCCCGGAAGATCTTTTTGACAAACTGTGCCCGGGAAAATATTTTTCCAAATTGGCCCTAGCAGATGCGTACTTGCAAATACCTGTGGACGAAGAATCTCAGCGCGTCTTGGTGGTAAACACGCATCTTGGCTTGTATCGCTTCAAAAGACTACCATTCGGGTGTGCATCCGCACCTGCTTTGTTTCAGCAATATTTACAAACTATTTGTGCGTCGGTCCCTACTGCTGCGAACTATCTGGACGATATTGTGATCTCAGGACAGACAGAAGAAGAACATTTGCAAAATCTCCGAACATTATTTCAGGTCTTGCGTCAGAATGGTCTTCGCTTGAGGAAGGACAAATGTGTGTTTTTTGCTCGTGACTTACCCTACCTGGGGCATGTCATAAATGCCCAAGGTATACATCCGAGTCCAGAGCACCTCCGTGCCATACAGGAATTACCTGCTCCGCAGAATTTGAAACAGCTACAGAGTGTGCTGGGTAAAATTAATTATTATAACAAATTTCTGCGAAATGCTTCTTCCATTTCAGCTCCGCTTCATCGCTTACGCCGTAAAGGTGTTCCGTTCGTCTGGACGACGGAATGCGAACGCGCCTTTCGCCAGTTGAAATCGGCGTTACTTTCAAATACTTGCCTTACGCCATTCGATCCCCGAAAACCCCTTTTGTTGATGGTAGATGCTTCGGAATTCGGGATCGATGCTGTGCTTGCGCACAAGGATGGCTCGCATGATCGCCCTATTGCCTTTGCGTCCAAATTGCTCTCATCTGCGCAAAGAAATTATTCACAAATAGAGAAAGAAGCTTTAGCTCTCGTGTTTGGTGTTACCAAGTTCCATGACTTCTTGTATGGTCGTCACTTTACCATCATCACGGACCACAAACCTTTGACATCGCTTTTTCATCCGACCAAGCCTGTACCTCCACGTACAGTGCAGAAATTCATTCGCTGGTCACTTTTTCTCTCGCAGTACCGCTACGATATCTTGTATCGGTCCACTGCTAAGCACGGAAACGCTGATGCGTTGTCCCGTTTGCCTGTTGCTGAGGATAAAGCATTCGATTCTTCCGAACTTGCTTGCATGTTCATTGATTCGGAAGCCGATGCCGTGGTCGAATCGTTTCCGATTGATTTTCGTCGTGTAGCTACAGCCACAGCTGCTGACCCTGTCCTTGCTACTGTTTTGCGTTATGTTGCTACGCAATGGCCCTTGTCAAAGTCCCAGATCGAGGATTCTTTGGTTCGCCGTTTTTTTGCTCACAAGGAGAGACTTTTTGTACGACGTGGTGTTTTGTTGTTACGTTCTGATAATGATCAATCCCGAGTCGTGGTCCCACGATCGTTACAGTCCTCTGTCTTAAAGCTTCTTCACCAAGGACATTGGGGTATAGTGCGTACGAAACAACTTGCTCGTCAGCACTGTACTTGGTTCGGACTCGATGCTGCGATTACGAATATGTGCTCCTCTTGCGTGGCGTGTGCCAAACAACAATCCGCACCGCCGCGGAAATTCTTTGCATGGCCGAAAGCCACTTCCCCTTGGCAACGCTTGCATATCGATTTTGCTGGTCCATTCTGGAATGCTCGATGGTTGGTTGTGGTCGATGCTTTCAGTAATTTTCCTTTTGTTGTCCGGATGTCTTCCACGACGTCTTCTGCCACAATCCAAGCCTTGTCTGCTATCTTTTGCATTGAAGGTCTTCCGCAGACTATTGTTTCCGACAATGGTCCACAATTCATGTCCGCAGAATTTCAGTCATTCTGCAAGGCCAATGGTATTCAACATCTGACATCCGCGCCGTTTTCGCCTCAGTCAAACGGTGCCGCTGAACGATTGGTCCGGACTTTCAAGTCACAGATGTTGAAGTTGAAAGAGTCGCATTCTCGGGAGGACGCTTTGTTGCTTTTTTTGTCTTCGTATCGCTCTCAGCCCCGAGATGGTCGCTCGCCGGCTGAGTTGCTTCATGGTCGTTCTCATCGCACCCTGATGTCTTTGCTGCATCCGCCGCATCAGGTTCCTGTGCAGCGGCAGACTCCTGCTTTTGCTCCTGGCGACGTTGTCTATTATCGCAACTATCGCGGTTCACGGCGTTGGCTCGCAGGGCGCATTCTTCGCTGCCTCGGCCGCGCGATGTATTTGGTTTTGGGGGCCTCTGGTGAGGTGCGTCGGCATCTCAATCAGCTGCGCCTCTGTCGTCGCCTGGGTTCTGCCGCTCCCCGTCTGCTTTCAGCGACGGAGCCGTCCGGTCAGCGCCTTGGGGACCCATCTACTGGCTCGCCTCATCCCCAGGTGTTACCGACGCTGCCTTCCATTTTGCCTCATGGCGTCGCGCCGCCGCCGCAGCCGCCGCTGGCGCCGCCCGCAGCGGACGCTTCGCTGCAGCCGCCTGGCGCCTCCCTGGGTCACGCGCCGCCGCTCGCTTCCCGTGACCAGCCGTCCTCCGCCATGGACCTCTTGCCCGCTCCGGACCAGATGTCGTCTTCGCCCGTCGGGTGCTCCGACCACATGGAGGTCGACCCTTCGGCCCCTCTTGTCTCATTACGTGCGCATACACCTCATGTTGACGTGCACCCTGGACTAGGTTTGCAGGCGTTTCCTAGCTCCCCTCGGACCGGATGGCCGGGTGCGGGTGGCACAGCCTCGCCTGTTGTTAGGCTCCCCGCCTCATCGCATACGTCAACATGGGGTCCTCCCCACGGCGGGCGGAAGCCTTATCTCACGACCGTTCGCCGATTTGCGGGGGAGGAATGTGGTGTCACCGCTAGACACCACACTTGCTAGGTGGTAACTTAAATCGGCCGCGGTCCTGTAGTACATGTCGGACCCGCGTGTCGCCACTGTGTGACCGCAAACCTAGCGCCACCACATGGCAGGTCACAAGACACGGACTAGACCTCGCCCCAGTTGTACGGACGACATAGCTTGCGACCAGACGTACGAAGCCTTCCTCTCATTTGCCGACAGACAGATTGAATAGCCTTCAGCTTAATCCATAGCTACTACCTAGCAAGGCGCCATTTGTATCAGTGCTTATAGCTAACGAATATTCAAGAGAGATGTATTCCAAGGATTCATTAAAGTTAAGTAACCAACCTCTACGTACTTTTCCTCTTATTCATTAATAAGTCTCATGTTCCAGAACTTCAAGCCCGTCTGCGTTAGTTTAGCGTGCACCTAGCTACCTCATTGTGTCTATGCTTTCTGAAATAGACACAACATAAACGAGGATTGCCTCACTCACACAATCTCATACTGCTACACGACAGAATTCATCCCACGGATATCGACAAAGTCATCCAACCTGAATTTCCCAATACACAAGATGATCGGGAACTGAACGACATAGTAGTGAAAAATATCATTCACTGACCACGCAGGCCATTAAACCCCAATTTGGCGTATATGGGTAATGGAAAGTGTACACCAAAATACCCAAAACCATAGTTAAATGACACACAAACCGGAGTTGACGGCTGTCCCAAATGTAGAAGACGATCACCCAGAAACGGCAGCTTCACAGGAAAACTACGAATACGAGGCAGTGACGAACCGGAAATACATAATTAATGGGTAGTGACATAGCCATATAACGCACTACTTTCCAAAATATTCCAAGCACACATAAACGTAAAACACTGTAATTCAGTAAAGTCCATAGAATACGTCTGCAAGTGTGTGAATAAAGGCAGCGATATGGCAATATTTCAAATAGCTAAAGACAATCAATAACAAAACAGGAACGACGGGATCCTCAAGTATCAAATGGGAAGATACATCAACAGCAAAGAATAGCGTGGAGGATTTTCGGCTTTCCCACACACGAACACGAACTAGCTGTACGCATCTAGCAGTACATTTGGAGAATGGACAGAGAGTTTGCTTCACAAGAGACACCACCAGAGAAACTTCAAGCGGACCACCTCGGAACACCCAACTGAGAACTTTTTACCAACTGTGCCAAACGGATTCTTTCGCGAAAACATAGCTATATGTCGACGTCCCTACCTGTTATATGTGGAAAACAACAACAAAAATCTTTCAGCGACGAAAACAAGTAATTTCAGTAGAAGATAATCCATGAGTTATGATAACTGACACACTAGCCCGAGTGTACAATGTACATCTCCGGATGTTGCTAAACGAAATACGGAGACAAACAAGTTTCACAGAACTCAAGAATGTTGACGGTTACCCATGCCAGACGTACAGAGAAGCATGCCACCGTTGCGACTACTGGAAAACGATAACCACTGGGAATTAACACTACAAGAAACCTCACTCACAGTCTCAGCTGAACAAATGAGGGTCTTATTTGCCGTAATTCTAACAATTTGTAGCCCATCGAATCCAAAGCAGCTATGGGCCTCCTTCAAAGACAGAATTCAACGACGATACCTTTAATGAAATACTCATTAGCCTAGACGATAAATGTTCAGCAATAGACAACCAGACCTTAATACAACTTGGGAGGCAAGCACCACGTAAGTATGCTATCAGTGTGCTAAACTTCGAAATTACAAAGGAAAAAAGCTACAACATCAACTAACTACTCCAGTACATTGCTCACAACAAACCACTCCTCATTGACAGACAAAAGGAAATTTGCAACGCTTGGAAGAGCAGTTGAACGGAATGGACAGTGTCTTGAAAGGAGGATATAAGATGAACATCAACAAAAGCAAAACGAGGATAATGGAATGTAGTCGAATTAAGTCGGGTGATGCTGAGGGAATTAGATTAGGAAATGAGACACTTAAAGTAGTAAATGAGTTTTGCCATTTGGGGAGCAAAATAACTGATGATGGTCGAAGTAGAGAGGATATAAAATGTAGACTGGCAATGGAAAGCGTTTCAGAAGTATAGAAATTTGTTAACATCGAGTATAGATTTCAGTGTCAGGAAGTCATTTCTGAAAGTATTTGTATGGAGTGTAGCCATGTATGGAAGTGAAACATGGGCGATAAATAGTTTGGACAAGAAGAGAATAGAAGCTTTCGAAATGTGGTGCTACAGAAGAATTCTGAAGATTATATGGGTAGATCACATAACTAATGAGGAGGTACTGAATAGAATTAGGGAGAGGAGGAATTTGTTGCACAACTTTACAAGAAGAAGGGACCGGTTTGTAGGGCATTTTCTGAGGCATCAAGGGATCACAAATTTAGCATTGGAGGGCAGCGTGGAGGAAAAAAAATCGTAGAGGGAGACTAAGAGGTGAATACACTAAGCTGATTCAGAAAGATGTAGATTGCAGTAAGTACTGGGAGATGAAGAAGCTTGCACAGGATAGAGTAGCATGGAGAGCTGCATCAAACCAGTCTCAGGACTGAAGACCACAACAACAACCGTAACATCATGGACGGAATCGACGAGAACACTTGCGGAATTATTTACTTGGACGCACCAGGCGGCACCGGTAAAACGTTTCTAATAAATCTATTGCTTGCTGATATACGTGCTAAGCAACGCATCGCACTTGTACTGGCGTCATCTGGCATTGCAGCCACACTTATGGAAGGAGGACGAAATGCCCATTCCACCCTATAACTACCACTGAATATGTAAGAGCATCTGAAAGGAGTGAACTTCTTAAGCAGCCTAAAACTATTTTCTGGCAATGAACCATGACACACAAAAAATTCACTCGAAGCCACGGGGAGAAGGTTATAAGACTTGCGAGGAAACTCAGAAGTGGAGGAGCTCTCTCGCACTCTCGGGAGATTTTCGACAAACACTTCCAGCCAACACCAGCAAACGCGATCAATGCATGCTTAGAAAAATCACATCTCTGGCCACACATTCAAATACTGCGACTAATAGAATATGTGAGAGTTAAACCATCGAAAGACGAAAGAACAGTACATCTGGTCAACAACTCTTACAAATATGTGAAAGCGCATATCCTACTGACCAGACGACCGGTCTCAGTAAACTCGACACTCATTTATGAAACTCAGCCACTGCTGAAAACGAACTCACCGAGCACGTTTATCAAAACATTGCTCACAAAAATACGAATCCGGACAAGTTATTTGAAAGAGTAAGTTTGGCGACTAATAATTAATGAAGGCATTAACTTAAATATTCAAAAGAAAATTCCCGGTGAAGAGAGAATATACATATCCATCGACACGATGGTAAACGTTGAAGAAATTGTGAACTTCCCTACAGAATTTCTAAACTCTTTGCAAGTACCAGGAATGTTATTACATTGCCTTCGACTTAAAATTACATCTCCGATCAATGATAGTCAAACAGCTATCGAAATACATCATCGAAGTCAAAGTTATGACTGGAAAGTACGAAGGACACAAACTTTGATCTCCAGAATATCACTGATTTCTACTGAACTGCGATTCCAGTTTAAAAGACTGCAATTTCTAGTCAAGGTGGCCTACAGTTTTACGATTAACAAAGCTCAAGGACAACAACCTCAAAGACTCGTGCTTCTCTCACGGTCGATAAGGGGAGCTTGCTCCCGAGTAGGAAATGAGAAATATTTGTACATTTATAACCCGGATAACAAAATGAAAAACGTTGTATATAAACCAGTATTATAAATAATTAGAATACGTTTTCTATAAAAAGTGTTACCTCTTATACTTTCACAAGTGTTATAAATAGAACATGTTTTCAATAAAATTAGTTACCTCTTATACTGTAAAGTTTATCCTTTTATTCTAACTACAACTCAATGTCAAAACAGCTCCATGAGCGAAGCCGGGTACCCCTGCTAGCAAATTAATATGTAATGCCCAATCGCCTCTTGTGTGAAATGACCCATTATTATTTGGCTAACAGTGTGTGGGAAACGTGCGTAGTTTGGTTATGGGTTGGTTATCATGTCTGATGGACTGCGAAATAAAAGGCTCAAACCCTGGACTCACCGTCCAAACACATCAAAAACAAAATCCAGACAAGCAACAGAAAGTGAGTTGATTTGCTGTGGCAGTTTGGCAACGGCGAACAGTTCGAGCGTAGCGTTGAGCGCTCTGATTGGAGGAGGACTGTACCAACTCGTTAAGCGTTAACTGTCAAGTAATTTTAATCAGACAAAGTAACTTTCTCTCACGGGGTACATGAAGCTAGAGTTCATAGGAGTGGTAGAGGCGTGCTGCTATGTACATTGTGGTGAATTTTAACGATCTGAATAGCAACGTGGAGAACCTTTATCTAGTTCATGATCCTGCAGTGCCTGTGTTTTTCGCATCTACGGTGGATTTACCTAACAGGTCGAGCATATTTCTGAAACGCATTTAGAAGGAACACATTTAAAATCTTAATACTGTGATTCTGTAAGACCGAACTGTAGTAATGCATTGATCATCATTATTCAGCAAAAAGATAGGATTGACTCAGATACATTGATGTAGAATTACTCACACACTAACATCTAAACTCACAGAATATTCATAATTGACCGTTTTGCTCTACAGAGCGAATCGCCAAAGCTGACGTGTGACGCACAGTGAAAAGGAATGGCTTAAGTTAAGTGAGCACACAACGCGTGACGTAAGTCATGGCTGAATAAGAAACAAGTTCAGTTCAATGAAGGCAAAATTACAGCTCCCGAGATTCCCGCATGTCACCTAACGAATTAATGTAATCGTTATAGAGATTCACAATCCAAGGCCGAACTAAGTTCCATCCAAAATGAGTATCTAAATGCACACAGAAGGGTACTTGCTAAATCCAGAACTGTAAGTAACAACCCCGGTATAAAATCCAACCTTCCTCACCTCTGTGTACAGAGATCGAACAAACCTGAAAGGTGCGAACTGACTAGCCACCAAGATGAATTTTCCAGAGATAGCAGGCATCTCCTCTGGTCACATGGCAAAAGAGGCCACGATGATCCCTCTGCCTCAAAGTTTTCGCCTGAGTTGAGTTTCTAAAGTTTGAAGAGTACATTAACAATGCTCGTCTCCAGAGGAACCAAAGACATCACCGCACATTAAAAAACTCTTTAGCAGACAAATATCGCTACTGGCTGTAAAACATATTTTTGATAGAGATTCTAGGGCGAACTTTTGTATCTGATTAAATAGTCCCGAAGAGCCTTGATAATACAAGAATTACTAATAATATTTCAGTTAGTCTACAAGATAATGCCAGTTACACTGAATGAACAGCAATAACTATTTCTTTTGGTTGTAGTTACGAAAAGCAAAGTGTAAAAAAAATTAATTCCTGTAACTCACTGATATTAAATCAATATTTGTCATTCGGTAATTGTAATCGTTCTATCTGAGAAAGATGCAACACTAACTTGTTTTCTTCTTGTTGTGGCATCAGCACGATACGACTGTTTGTTGTTGTTGTGGTCTTCAGTCCTGAGACTGGTTTGATGCAGCTCTCCATGCTGCTCTATCCTGTGCAAGCTTCTTCATCTCCCAGTACCTACTGCAACCTACATCCTTCTGAATCTGCTTAGTGTACTCATCTCTTGGTCTCCCCCTACGAATTTTACCCTCCACGCTGCCCTCCAATACTAAATTGGTGATCCCTTGATGCCTCAGAACATTTCCTACCAACCGATCCCTTCTTCTGGTCAAGTTGTGCCACAAACTCCTCTTCTCCCCAATCCGATTCAGTACCTCCTCATTAGTTATGTGATCTACCCATTTAATCTTCAGCATTCTTCTGTAGCACCACATTTCGAAAGCTTCTATTCTCTTCTTGTCCAAACTATTTATCGTCCATGTTTCACTTCCATACATGGCTACACTCCATACAAATACTTTCAGAAAAGACTTCCTGACACTTAAATCTATACTCGATGTTAACAAATTTCTCTTCTTCAGAAACGCTTTCCTTGCCATTGCCAGTCTACATTTTATATCCTCTCTACTTCGACCATCATCAGGTATTTTGCTCCCCAAATAGCAAAACTCCTTTACTACTTTAAGTGTCTCATTTCCTAATCTAATACCCTCAACATCACCCGACTTAATTCGACTACATTCCATTATCCTCGTTTTGCTTTTGTTGATGTTCATCTTATATCCTCCCTTCAAGACACCATCCATTCCGTTCAACTGCTCTTCCAAGTCCTTTGCTGTCTCTGACAGAATTACAATGTCATCGGCAAACCTCAAAGTTTTTATTTCTTCTCCATGGATTTTAATACCTACTCCGAATTTCTCTTTTGTTTCCTTTACTGCTTGCTCAATATACAGATTGAATAACATCGGGGAGAGGCTACAACCCTGTCTTACTCCCTTCCCAACCACTGCTTCCCTTTCATGTCCCTCGACTCTTATAACTGCCATCTGGTTTCTGTACAAATTGTAAATAGCCTTTCGCTCCCTGTATTTTACCCCTGACACCTTTAGAATTTGAAAGAGAGTATTCCAATTAACATTGTCAAAACTTTCTCTAAGTCTACAAATGCTAGAAACGTAGGTTTGCCACTTCTTAATCTTTCTTCTAAGATAAGTCGTAAGGTCAGTATTGCCTCACGTGTTCCAGTATTTCTACGGAATCCAAACTGATCTTCCCCGAGGTCGGCTTCTACTAGTTTTTCCATTCGTCTGTAAAGAATTCGCGTTAGTATTTTGCAGCCGTGGCTTATTAAACTGATAGTTCGGTAATTTTCACATCTGTCAACACTTGCTTTCTTTGGGATTGGAATTATTATATTCTTCTTGAAGTCTGAGGGTATTTCGCCTGTTTCATACATCTTGCTCACCAGATGGTAGAGTTTTGTCAGGACTGGCTCTCCCAAGGCCGCCAGTAGTTCCAATGGAATGTTGTCTACTCCGGGGGACTTGTTTCGATTCAGGTCTTTCAGTGCTCTGTCAAACTCTTCACGCAGTATCGTATCTCCCATTTCATCTTCATCTACATCCTCTTCCATTTCCATAATATTGTCCTCAAGTACATCGCCCTTGTATAGACCCTCTATATACTCCTTCCACCTTTCTGCTTTCCCTTCTTTGCTTAGAACTGGGTTTCCATCTGAGCTCTTGATGTTAATACAAGTGGTTCTCTTATCTCCAAAGGTCTCTTTAATTTTCCTGTAGGCAGTATCTATCTTACCCCCAGTAAGATAAGCCTCTACATCCTTACATTTGTCCTCTAGCCATCCCTGCTTAGCCATTTTGCACTTCCTGTCGATCTCATTTTTGAGACGTTTGTATTCATTTTTGCCTGCTTCATTTACTGCATTTTTATATTTTCTCCTTTCATCAATTAAATTCAATATTTCTCCTGTTACCCAAGGATTTCTACTAGCCCTCGTCTTTTTACCTATTTGATCCTCTGCTGCCTTCACTACTTCATCCCTCAAAGCTACCCATTCTTCTTCTACTGTATTTCTTTCCCCCATTCCTGTCAATTGTTCCCTTATGCTCTCCCTGAAACTCTGTACAACCTTTGGTTCTTTCAGTTTATCCAGGTCCCACCTCCTTAAATTCCCACCTTTTTGCAGTTTCTTCAGTTTCAATCTGCAGTTCATAACCAATAGATTGTGGCCAGAATCCACATCTGCCCCAGGAAATGTCTTACAATTTAAAACCTGGTTCCTAAATCTCTGTCTTACCATTATATAATCTATCTGAAACCTGTCATTATCTCCTGGCTTCTTCCATGTATACAGCCTCCTTTCATGATTCTTGAACCAAGTGTTAGCTATGATTAAGTTATGCTCTGTGCAAAATTCTACAAGGCGGCTTCCTCTTTCATTCCTTCCCCCCAATCCATATTCACCTACTATGTTTCCTTCTATCCCTTTTCCTACACTCGAATTCCAGTCACCCATGACTATTAAATTTTCGTCTCCCTTCACTATCTGAATAATTTCTTTTATTTCATCATACATTTCTTCAATTTCTTCGTCATCTGCAGAGCTAGTTGGCATATAAACTTGTACTACTGTAGCAGGTGTGGGCTTCGTATCTATCTTAGCCACAATAATGCGTTCACTAAGCTGTTTGTAGTAGCTTACCCGCGTTCCTATTTTCCTATTCATTATTAAACCTACTCCTGCATTACCCCTATTTGACTTTGTGTTTATAACCCTGTTGTCACCTGACCAGAAGTCTTGTTCCTCCTGCCACCGAACTTCACTAATTCCCACTATATCTAACTTTAACCTAGCCATTTCCCTTTTCAAATTTTCTAACCTACCTGCCCGATTAAGGGACCTGACATTCCACGCTCCGATTCGTAGAACGCCAGTTTTCGTTCTCCTGATAACGACATCCTCTTGAGTAGTCCCCGCCCGGAGATCCGAATGGGGGACTATTTTACCTCCGGAATATTTTACCCAAGAGGACGCCATCATCATTTAATCATACAGTAAAGCTGCATGCCCTCGGGAAAAATTACGGCCGTAGTTTCCCCTTGCTTTCAGCCGTTCGCAGTACCAGCACAGCAAGGCCGTTTTGGTTATTGTTACAAGGCCAGATCAGTCCATCATCCAGACTGTTGCCCTTGCAACTATTGAAAAGACTGCTGCCCCTCTTCAGGAACCATACGTTTGTCTGGCCTCTCAACAGATACCCCTCCATTGTGGTTGTACCTACGGTACGGCTATCTGTATCGCTGAGGCACGCAAGCCTCCCCACCAACGGCAACGTCCATGGTTCATGGGGTGGGGGGGGGGGGGATACGACTGTTAGACGTATCTATTTGCCAATAGTAATTGGACCATTATATTTCAAACCTGTTTTCATTTTCTAAAAAGGCAGCGTCCTCCATTCTCCTGTTTTATTTAAATAATGCAATAATTTCTTTTCATTTAAATTAATCTGGAAGCGAAGTGTTTCGAGCCATATAGATAGAGCGCCGTAGGTGTTTTATCATTAGTTATTATATTACCTTTACAAATCAAACCTACATCCTAATTCAAAGTCAGGTTAGCTTTTACAAAATAACTTATTTTGTGCGTACTATGTACATGCAAAAAAGAACGAATTACATCTCTGTACAAAGTGGGCCTGTGCCATATCTTTCTGTCAAGTTCTTTGTTTCAAGCAACAGTTGCGAAGCGCATACTGGATGCTGGAATAGTCTCGCTGTCAAAGTGTAAATTAATATAGTTTGTGTGGAAGTGTGTGTCCTTATATAACTACTGACCATCAAAATGGAGGCAGACTGATGGACTCTAACCGAAAAAAGCCGCCTATACTGTCGCAGTAAGTAAAAAACAAATTTACATCCATATCGACAAATAAGCTATAGTCATGGCGATACATTAAAGTGTGACACATCTTTCTGCCATAGAGTCAGCACCCAACATTATGCTACTACCAGTAATGATGTAACTTCCTGAAACCATCTGAAGATGAACCTGAAAAGGTTCGAAAACCGGTTCATGGAATAAAACATAATTGTTCACAAAAGTGACTGGTTGCAGTTCTGTATAACTTATTTACATTCAATATACAGTCACGGTTCTAAAATATCCGTAATGGATAAGCATAACAAAATGTTTGATCAGGCGAACATCCTCAACTGAGGAACATATTGAAAGAATAACAGAATACGAAATCTGATTCCGTTTCCGGTAATTTCTTATTTATTGCAAGGCCGGTTTCAAAGCTGTAAAACTTCATCTTCAGACGCCGCCGACCGCGAACAAGAGGAGGGGCTATCAACGTACGGCAGCTGTGGGGCTGACATACTAAAACGAAAGATAAGGCTGTGAAAATAGTTGTACTCTCATAACTGGCGAAACATAAATGTGTAGGGGTCGGGACAGTCAATCGTTACGGGATCACAACCACCTCAGACATACGCATGGGACTGGAACAAAGACGCTAACATAGGTGAAGGGATCTGGATAAACATGAACTCAGTAACAAATAAATAACTGCACTCTCGTGTAGAGCCAGATACCGCGGCGCCAGCCCCGAAAGCACTACAATGAAGTGACTGGTGCAGCCGCACAGGGAGGCAAGTAACAGCGCCAATGGAGACAACTGATGTAGGAGTGCGTGAGGAATAAATGTAATAACATATAAACATGAGTGACAGGCAAAAATTTCTCAAAATCAATGTATCAGAGAACTTTTCAATTAAAAAATAAAAGATAGAAATATATCTAAAAGAGGAGGTATCAGACTGCTTTGGCTCTATAAGATGTGCCTATACATGCTTACCGATCTTACTGGTTGACAGCGTTCTCCTACGACACTTTAACTGTCGTTGTCTTATTGCACAATGTACTTTAATTTTATCGTTTATCTTTTTACACACATCAAAAAAAAATTGCATCATTTCGGTTCCGAGAGTTCCGGACACCTGTACAGATATTTGGAATAGAGATCAACATAAACATCATTTCCGCTCGTTTTATTGCTCATGAAAACCATACACATTGCATGTTGTACCACCATACAGCGAGACCTTCAGAGATGGTATACACCGGTACCTCTAATACCCACAGCACGTCCTCTTGCATTGATGCATGCCTGTATTCGTCGTGGCATACTATCCAAAAGTTCATCAAGGCACTGTTGGTCCAGATCGTCGCACTCCTCAACGGCGATTCGGCGTAAATCCCTCAGAGTAGTTGGTGGGTCACGTCGTCCATAAACAGTCCTTTTCAATCTATCCCAGGCATGTTCGATAGGGTTCATGTCTGCAGAACATGCTGGCCACTCCAGTCGAGCGATGCCGTTATCCTGAAGGAAGTCATTCATAAGATGTGAACGATGAGGGAGTGAATTGTCGGCCATGAAGACGAATGCCTCACCAATATGCTGCCGATGTGGTTGCACTATCGGTTGGAGGATGGCATTCACGAACCTTACAGTCGTTACGGCGTCTTCCGTGATCAGCGGCGGCGTACATCGGCCCCACATAATGCCATCCCAAAACAACAGGGTACCTCCACCTTGCTGCACTCGCTGGACAGTGTGTCTAAGGCGTTCAGCCTGACCGGGTTGCCTCCAAACACGTCTCCGACGATTGTCTGGTTGAAGGCCCTGCGACACTCATGGATAAAGAGAACGAGATGCCAATACTGAGCGGTCCATTCAGCATGTTGTTGGGTCCATCTATACCGCGCTGCAAGGTGTCGTGGTTGCAAAGATGGACCCCGCCATGGACATCGGGAGTGAAGTTGCTCTTCATGCAGCCTACTGCGCACAGTTTGAGTCATAACACGACGCCCTGTGGCTGCACAAAAAACATTATTCAACACGGTGGCGCTGCTGTCAGAGTTCTCCCGACACATAATCCGTAGGTAGCGGTCGTCCACTGCAGTAGTAGCTCTTGGGCGGCCTGAGCGAGGAAGGGAAATGTCATGCGGCTAGGGCCTCCTGTCGGGTAGACCGTTGGCCTGGTACAAATCTTTCGAGTTGACGCCACTTCGGCAACATGCGAACCCGGGCAGTTAGGCATCACATTCCGTCGCGCTGACTGCTCAGCTACAAGGTGCGGACGGCCTCAGCGAGGCATAGGCATGTCATCGACGGTTCCTGTCTCTCTGTATCTATTCCATGTCCGAACAACATCGCTTTTGAAACTCTCGTCTCCACTTTCTCAAACCCTTATCGCCAGTTCTATAAAGACCTCGACGCTACTGATGTGGAGGCCGAGTTGCCACTGTCGTTACGGTCGGCAGAATTTCGGAGTTCGTGAAATGGCTTTTGGTGCAGTACACCGTTAAGACAATATCTCCCTGCCTCTGTTACACAGCTATGCCCCAGGTCAGGTAACAGGATAGGAGAACGAAGATTCTACAACACTTCAACAAATTAGTAATAAAGTCACTGAAATGAATTAAAAGGTTTACCTATTTTTGTGACTAGTCGAATAATGAAGTGTGTAACACTGCTTGAAATACTCATATAATACAAAAGAGGCCCTCAATGGCTAAGTGCAAATAATCGTAGGTAAGCTTCGCAGTACATAGTGAAAGGCCATTGTTGGATTCCTTTCATGTTAATTTCTTAAATATGTTGGCATTTACGGCATAAATTCCTGTTCTAAATTTACTGGGAAGTTTCTGACTACCTGAGAGGAGACTGAGCAGTGAAACGTGTTACTTTTACACATAAACAAGAACGATCTGTCACACTACTACACTTTAAAACACAGTTTATATGTAATTCATGTCACACAGTCTCATACGGAACTACATCCGCTTTCTTTTATTTACTGTATATGATAAGATACTGTCATCCTCCTTCCCTTCTGTGTGAGAGGATGAATGAGCAAATGTATTTCTAGTTGAATGCTTGAGGGTAGCAGACAAGCCTGTCTGCTAGAGAACAGTAGGACCAATGTCGGAACAGGTAGCTACGCTTTCTAAAAGCAGAGACGTTTCTATTCTTAGTATGGTCCTGTCCGTCCCTTGTCATGTTGGTATAGGAAGCTGCCTCTCTGGTCACTTCCGTTTGCATCTGTTAGCACGCTCGGTAGGAGCCTAGGTCAGTCTGTCCGCGGCGAGCGTCTGAAGTGGTAAGATCTCCAGCTAAGCGCGTATCTGCTAAGTCCGTAGGACAATGGATTTCTTAAGTTCAGCCTAACTGAAAATTTAATCACTTTTATTTCAGGTTTAGCTCTAAAATATCTAATGTTATCTTAAATTGCAACGCAGTGTGCTTCGAGTGTACAGTTCAGAATATCTTCCAGTAGTTGCTTTGTCACTACTTTGTGAGTAAAGTGGAACCACGTGTTTATCAGTAACTCTAACTAAGATCATCAATCTTAAATGCGAATGTGCGTGAGATTATAACGTCTCGTCTTAACAATATTTTTCAATATAGCAACTTTTCTTTATGTTCAACCCACGTGCGGTGTACTTTGTGAGACCAGTACCACGTGCTTATACGATTGTTTGACCCATCAGGTTAATAGTACGACGTTAGTAACCAGTTCGAGGTTTTTCTTTTGTAAATTGCTTTTCGATCTAATTTATTTTATTTATCAAAGTTATTGTGGAGTTACACTCTTTGTGTAAACCAAGTTGACCACGTGAAGCGTGTGGTGTAGTCTCAAAGTAGCCCTCAGCTATTCTTTTCGGGAAGATTTCACAGAGAGTTAGTATGAATTTAGTATACCAGTGTGTGGTAATTACATGACGGACAGGATTGCGCTACGAACGTAACTTCTTTGGGTGAAAATTGAATCGGTTGGTAGTGGTTAATTTCCTCTTGCATATATTTCAACGTTCTTCGTGTGTTATTTTATGAATGCAGTGTTGTATGCAGTCTCCCAATCTTGGCTCCATATTTGATGTGTTCTGTAAGATTACAAACTCACATTTTCAGAATCCTAAATAAGGCACCAGTTTAGTTATGAATCAAGTTTAATATGCTGAAATTTGAATGATCAATGTTAAAATAAATTTCCAAATATAAACTGATTTATTTCTTTTTATTTAAATTTTCTTTTATGTATATATATCACCGGTTGTCGTATGACTATTAAAAGATTATAATTAATGTTAGTCTGGTTGGGAATTTGGTAAGCTAGACTGGATACCTGGTGAAACAGTTGCTCAGTAATGCAAGGTTAACTTCCCCAGACAGCTCACAGCTTTTAACCCGCTTTTATTGTCTATCAGCACTGCTTTCAGAACAAATTAATGCAACAACATTACACATGGCGACCCTGTTCTGTGATTCCGCTAGACTCTGGAATCTCTGAAACGTTAGATTTCGAGCGTTGTATAATCTTAATTTTTTTCCACTGTAGCGCTCAAACAACTTGTGCTTTGTTTCTGAGCAGACTTTCAAAAGATTCACTGCGTTGTTGAGCGGCGTTGTGTTGTTTGACTTGTTTTGTTTTCTATATTTGTGTGTTTTATATGTATGTGTTTTTCTTCTTGCTTGTAAATTGCACTGACTTCGATCAAAGATATAAATTTGTTTTGCGTGTGAAAAAGTGCATACTAGGTTGGGTACCTTTCGTGTGACTGTCGTAATTTTTGGGGGATACATTTATTCTGATTAGTGTGTTGCATACCAGGTATAAATTGAGCTAATGCAGACACGTAACCAAGGTAAAAGTAGGCGGTCCAACAACTTAAGCAACATGGACCAAGGGGATAATTTGATTTCGAATATTAACACGTCGGACGGTTCCGAAAATGCAATGGGGAATACTTCAGAGGAAATGCAAAACAGGACGAACGGGCTCACAGCAGAGCCAGAAATTAATTTGCCTCCAACTAACCAAATTGATTTGGCAGAACTCATAAATGCCTTATTGCATCAAAATAAAGAAAACGCAGAGAAATCAGAAAAATCATTCCGGGAACAAAAAGAATCATCCGAAAAATCGATCCGAGAGCTGGGCGAACGAATGACAAAGAAATCTGAAAAATCTATCCGTGAGCTAGGCGAACAAATGATGCAGAAATCTGAAAAATCGATCCGCGAGCTAGGCGAACAAATAGACGAAAAACTAATCCAACAGACAAATAAAGTCGACAAGTCGATGCAGAGGGTGTCCGATGATATCTCACAAAGAATAAACAATCTGGCAAGTGAAATAAAAAGCGATATTATGAAAGAATTAGGCCGTACATTTGAACAAATCGATGACCGTCTGCAAGCCTTAGAACAGGGCAAGCTGAGTCGCGATGCGGAATCGAAACAGAGAGAGAGACAGCTACTTAGGAATTTCCAAGCACTGAGAGAAGAGTGCCAAAGGGAACGCCAGCAGGTACTATCGAGGGTCCAGGAGGCGGAAACGCATTGTCCTGCGTCCGTTAGCAACACAGTAGCGGACAACAGTCAAGCGATTCACGCACTCGAACAGCAAGTAGAACAACTGAAGCAGACTGGGGCGGAGGACAACAGACAAATACATGATAAGATTGCGGCATTAGCGGACATCGTAGGCACGACAAGGTGACGGAGAGCGATAACAATACTACACAGGTAGCGGTCCCAGAGACTGAAGAAGTGCGTTCGCTTCTTAGATTTCAGAAGGGACAGTTCGAAGCGAACAGGCGGCACAAAGCTGTAACAGGCGAATTACAAGAACGTGTGGCGCATCTGGAAAGCCGCATTGGGTGTTATTCTGAACTCGCCAATAGCACTAAAAATAGCCGTACGAACAGTGCAGAGAGGGACTCCGGCCACGAGGGAGATTTTGACGACAGGGAAGAATGTATTTTTTAGGGGCAGACATGAGAAAAATAGAAACATTCAAGGGCCCCGCCGGGAGGAAATGCGGGGATTTGATTTCAAACATTTTCTTACAGTGAGAAAGTTTGAGATATTTCGAAATTCGCAAAAAGGAATACATCCACGAGCATGGCTCGAGCAATTTGAATTCTGTCTTCCCCCGACTGGGCAAGTTCACATAAGATAGAATATATGTGTGGCCATTTGGAAGGCGAACCGGCGATTCGCTTGAGGTCGGCAGCGCGTCACTGCAACTCCACTCGGGAGTTTCGACAACCCTTTCTGTCCGCCTATTGGTCGGAAGCGGCACAAGATAGGGTCAAGCATGGCATAATTATGCTGCCAAATTTGAACCAGTCTGGTTTCGGCAGCCCAGCACGCCTATTCGTCCACACGCTGCAGGCAAATCAATTTTTATACCACCCATACGGGCCTGCGGAACTAATTAGGATATGCATCACCAAATTGTCGATGCACTTGCGCCACGTCATTCTTGCGGGACGATGCAAAGAGGACGTGGAAACGATTAAGACACTTCTCCAAGAGTTGGAATACAATACAGGAGAATGCCCGCCTAATCAGGCACAAAGTTATTACGGGGCACAGCAGCGCGATCGCAGTCGTGGCCGTAGTACTAATCAACGGCGTGACTGGTCGTCGCGACGCGAACGGAACAATAATCGGGACCGGCCGTATAGAAACTGGGGTAACAGTCGCGAACACAGGTGGAACAACGGAAATGATCGAGGACGTGGACAGGATCGTGAACGCAACAGTTACGGCAACCAGAATCGATACTACGGTGAACACGGTGGGAATAGGACTGTAGGCGGAGCACCTCATGATGTTGAAATGCGGCCGGCTAACCCTAGATATAATCCAGCAAATGGAAATGAACAAAACCGGCAATGACAAACGATCAGCGCAGAAGGCCCCCAATCGGAACAAATGAGCGACATGGCAAATGAGTGCATAGGGTATATAGAGAGGGAAGATATTAGAGAGGATTTGTTGCAAGAAACTACGAGTGCTAAAATTTCGGGAATAAATCCAGTCGTGACAGTTGCAGTAAACGAAATATGTTTTAAGTGTGTCATTGACACTGGAAGCCCTTTCTCGACAGTGAGCGAGGCAGCATTTCAAAAATGCGAAGGGACCGGGACTTGGCCCGTTTTTCAAGTGCGAGAAATAAAGGTGAAGGGCGCAATCTACGGTAAGAGCGTAGAAATCCGAAGGCAGAGTCGGCTTAATTTATTTCCCAGGGAAGAGAGTTTGAGTACAACTTCTTTGTGCTCCCAATGCTGAATGTGGCAATGATTTTAGGAAATGACTTCATGAATGCCCACCATGCAGTAATTGACATGGGTGGAGGAGTAAGGACAGTTCAAGTTGGGGATCAGCCAATTAATTTAGTATTTGATGGATGCATATTACGTGCCGAGTCAGAAATTAGTTGCCTGTGACGGACAGGGTAAAGGAGAAATCGTATTGCCTACTTAGGAATCATGAACGGGTATTTTCTGAGACTCCGGGGGCGATTAAGGGTTTTACCTACCAATTCAGAGTACGTGACCATCAGACGTTTTCTGTTAGACCATATCCTATTCCCGTGGCGTATGAAGCCCAGGTGGAGAAGGAAATAAACAAGATGTTAGGACAAGGAATAATTGAGCGGGCAGTAAGTTCGTACAACTCACCCTTGCTTGTCGTACCAAAACGCGACAACTCGGTTCGTTTGGTACTAGACTCGAGACAAATAAACACAATTATTATGTCGGAAACGGACAGGCCTGAGAGCCTTGAGGAACTCTTACAACGTTTCCACGGGGTAAAGGTACTATCATCTGTCGGCCTCCGTTCGAGTTTTTGGCAAATCGTGCTACACCCATCTTGCAGATTATATACAGCGTTCCTGTGTTATGGAAATTGTTTCCAATTCCGGCGTCTCCCGTTCGGACTAAACGTCTCATCAGCTGCTTTTATAAGGGGATTAAATAGCATTTTGCCTGATGATTTGAAACAGCGAGTGACAATTTACGTGGATGACATATTAATCGCGGAAAAATCGTGGGAGGATCATAATGACGTTCTGAACAGACTACTGGATGTTTTTGAGAAGGCAGGTGTAACAGTCAACTTAGATAAGTCACAGTTGGGACGAGAGAACATAAAATTCTTAGGCCATATAGTCTCAGCAAATGGTTCAAATGGTTCAAATGGCTCTGAGCACTATGGGACTTAACTTCTGAGGTCATCAGTCCCCTAGAACTTAGAACTACTTAAACCTAACTAACCTAAGGACATCACATACAGCCATGCCCGAGGCAGGATTCGAACCCGCGAACGCAGCGGTCGCGCGGTTCCAGACTGTAGCGCCTAGAACCGCTCGGCCACATCGGCGGGCCTCAGCAAATGGAATACAATCTGACCCGTGAAAATTGCGGCGATAGCGGAGTGTGCAATGCCGAAAAATGAAAAACAGTTGCGAGCATTCTTAGGCCTGTGTAATTTTTATAAGCGATTTATAAATTTTAGTGTACTAGGTACACCCCGTCTATGTGGACTAACAGGGAAGAGCGCTTTGTGGGTCTGGGATCAAGAGGCACATGATGAATTTTATGAATTGAAAAAGGCATTGGTAGAGGCTCCCATCCTCGTGCATCCCGACCTGACACAAGAATTCTGTTTAATGACGGACAGTTACTTGTCAGGATTAGGTGCGGTACTGTTTCAAACGGAAGGAAATGATGACATTACAACTTGGAAAACAATCTCGTTTGGGAGCAGGGTGCTCTCTCGATGTGAAAAAAATTATTCCGTGACAGAACTCGAAGCACTCGCGATAGTGTGGGAATTCTCAAAATTTATGTATTTCTTATTTGGGAGGACCACCAGAGTGTACACTAACCATCGTGCACTCCAATTTCTTATGAACACAAAAATTACGCATGGGAGACTAGGACGCTGGGCACTATACCTACAGGAATATAATTTCACTGTAGAATACATTCCGGGACAGAAAAATGTAATTGCTGACGCTTTATCGCGCATTCCTCTTGGTTTGGTTCACACAGAAGAAGGGGAACTCGGTGAAAATAATTCTGGCATCCTATACTTACAGAATGTAGCGTTCGAGAACTTAGTGACCACGTCTTTAGGGAGTATAGCGGACGAACAGGATAAGGACGCAGTATTGAAAGATATAAAGAAGAAGTGGGAGGACAAGGAGAATGTAGGTATACGCCAGTACTACTTAGTGCGCAATAGAATACTATTCAAGAAACGAGCCCCGGACGACTCCAGATGGGTGTTGGTGATTCCGGAGGAACTCGTAAACAAAATTATATGGTACATACATTTGAGTTATGGTCACTTGGAAGCACAGAAATGTTGTGATAAACTGAAGGAGACATGCTATTTTAATAACATGCTACGGCGTATTCGATGTGTACTTAGAGTGTGCGGACCTTGTCAGCGAGCAAAGGCGGCCACAGTGACGTATGCTGCATCATTGAACCCGATAATACCAAGCAAACTTTGTGACCTCGCAGCCGTGGATCTATTTGGGCCACTAATACGATCTAAAGCAGGTTTTGCATATGTTTTCGTAGCGGTGGAGCTAACTTCCAAGTTTGTGTGTCTGACTCCGTTGAGGCGAGCCACAGGAAGGGCAGTGGCAACTGCATTTGCAAAGCAGTTTCTGCATGAAGTTGGGCGTGTGAAAAGGGTTATCTCGGAAAATGGACAACAATTTAGATCGCAATACTGGCAGTGGATGCTTCGAAGCAGAAGAATTAAACCTATATATATATCTCTAGTTCACCCCAGCTCGAACCCCAGTGTGCGTATTATGCGTGAATTAGGAAAAATATGTAGGTTATACTGCAGTCGTGATCACCGATCGTGGGACATACACCTGAAAGGATTTCAGAACATAATTAATGAGTTGCCTAATACGTCAACAAAGCTTCCGCCAATGAATGTGCTAAAAAACAAGGAGCCCCAAGCAAAATCAAAGAGGTGGTGCCTTGGCCACTAGAGCCGAGACTACGCCGGAACGCAATTGTTGACTTAGCTTTACGCAACATCAAGCGTGCAGCAGAAGCCAGAGTCAAGGTGTATAAGAAAAACGTGAGAAAAACAGTGTTTCATGTAGGACAAAAAGTTCTTATCAGATCACACAAGCTGTCTAACAAACGGTCAGGTGTCTGCAAGAAATTTTTTTATCTCTTTAACGGCCCGTATCGGATAAGGAAGATTCCCCATGAAAACGCCATAGAAGTGGAAACTCTTCGATCGAAGAAATCAAAAGGGCTACACCATGTGTCAAACGTAAAACCATACATTGAGTAGAAAGGACAGTGAGGAGTAGAGAGGACGGTGAAGAGAAACAATTGATTAGTTTACATTTGTGATAAATGCATTTTGAATAATATGTTGGTAAAAATGGTGATAAAGATGTTTCTATGTGATTGATTGAAGTGATGTTTTTAGTTTTTTTCTTTCCTTGTGCAATTAGGATTTGGGTTGGTTCAAATGTGAAGATAAAAGGTTTCTTTGTGAACGAGTGAAATGCTGTTTATGGTTTTTTGTGTAAATTGAAAAGAGTCGCTCCTGAGAGAAGCAAGATCTGTGTTGAATTAATGCAAAACTCAGGGGAATATCCGATCTGTGGGTATTATGGGTCTGGCAAACCCAGGTCCCCAGCTGTTAGAAGCCTTGTTTCCGATTTTCTGCTTTCAGTGCTACTATCTATCTATTACTATTCTATATATGTCAGCATAAATTAGGATCTCTTACTATAGTATGCGTGCTGTATGAATATTTTAAAATAGGAGAACTCTGAGAAAGGAATGAGTAAGTTTAGAATTTTGAAAACAGGATGCAATAATACGATTGTTTAACCATTGGCTTCCCAATATGCGATGCTATGTTAATATTGATGATATATGTCTTTTTTTTTCTTTGTAGCTGGGTATGTAAAGTGCTGTCTGTGGATTTCGTCAGTATATTGATTCCCTTGTGTAATTTACGTGGCCCTGAAATAGTATCATGGCAGTCAAATGACGAGAAGTTTTCCAGCAAATGGAGAATGGAACGGAAATATGGATCCTTTTTGTAGTTTTGACTGATGTTGAGCCAGAGCCTGAAAAATTATTCTGCTTTAATACTTGTCCTAGAAAAGTGACGTTTATGTGTTTTGCTGATGCTGTGAGCATTACAGTTTACTGTTTTCGCTGGTGCGGGATGCACTGCAGCCTATATGAGTTGAACTGAAGAAATGTCCCTCTTGAAGGTAGAGGAAGATTAAATAATTTTGATTATGGGACCGAAGGAAAGCTTGGTTTAATGTAATAAGGATGAAGGAAAACATTTGTCATTTAAACTACAGGAGGATTCGGATTTTTTGTGTCAGTTGTAAGTTCAATAGGATGTTGAGATGAAGCTGTTTTACAGAATAGAGGGGACCACAATTTTGCCATTCATGAGAAATTAATCCACAATAACCACCACAGGCGAAATAACTGATTTGGAAGCAAAAGGTAACTTAAAGAAGGAACGAAATTGGAACAAAATGGGTAAGAAAATGTAATATAACCTGTAGGATGAAAATATTTTTACCATACTCAGAGTCATGTGCGTGATTAATTCTTGTGATAACGTAATTTTAGATGAAATTGTCTTACTGTTTTATGTATAAACATATGAGTATGATAAATGTATAATTGCGAGTCTCTTATCGGGTGTGTCAATTGGTATAAATGTTTTGGCGTGTAAATAACCATTGTTCTTTTTACTATGTATGTTTAAGCAAAGTTCCTCCGTATTTATCATGTGACAAGACATATGCTGCAAGCGTCAAGAAGAGGACGAATTAGAACAATGTTGTAGTGGTATAAACACTGTGTTGACGTAGCATTGAAGTAGCTTGTTGGATTAACTAGTAGTGGATTGAAGTAGAATTTTGAGTAATACATGTTTATGGGTAGTTAGTTTGTAGTATAGACAACAGGTGTGCATGTGTGTGTGTGTAAATAACATGTGAACCCTATGCTGTCCTGACCTTTACTTCCATATGGCATAATCCTATTCGTTTTAGTGAATTAATAAGTAGCACTTGATTTCTTAAAACGCAAGTGAACCACATTAGTGATGTGGATTTAGATATTATATTGTCAGTCCATTTAATTTTTATTTTTATACTGTCAAGTCATTTCACTTTTATTTTTTATATTGTCAAGTCATTTAACTTTTATTTTTATATCGTCGATTCATCTAACTTCTTTATTTAAAAAAATTAAGTCTCACTTTTGTTCTTAAAAAAATTGTGAAAGACAATACTAAGTGGTATTATGTATGACATTTTGTAATCACATAACTATGATGAACAACTTCTGTGAATGCAGTTGAGAACCTGAAAGCGAACCGGCTAAACTCTTATGAGACAGCGGGAGCAGCGAGGAGGAGGACTAGTTGTAAACAGGCAGGTTTCCCAGCAGGACACTCTGTCAACCGGGCCATTTCGGGAGCGCGGTCACAACAAAAGAAGGGTACACGGCAAACACTTTCCCTTGCACCCGGAGCTAATGGCCGGCTGCACCAGTGGGACCCTTCGTGGAGGCGATGACCTGAGATGGCCGAGCGGTCCACCGTGCGGAAATCCATCTGCTGGCAACGCACCACATGCACGCAGCTGTGACGAGACGGCTGCGGTGAAAGGACAGAAGACAGGGGAAAAAGGGGCGTGGAGCCTTTTGACAAGTACTGTCCATTGAAACTTGTAGACGTCAACGACGACTATCAACATTTCTTGGCGGAAGCCCATTTTCAAGCGACAATAAATCATGGTTCGGTGTTCTCTGGTTGCTAAGGGTGGCACAAAGAAGAGCAGCTAAGTGTCATTCTTGCCCAGGAATATCAAACCGGCGAGCCAGTTGAGGTTAACTCAAGAATGTAACAACACAACGGGCGTGGAGCCTTTTGACACGTACTGTCCAGAGAAACTGGCAGACTTCAACGACGCCTATCAACAATTCCTGGCGGATGCCCTCTGTCAAGAGACAGTAAATCATGGTTCGATGTTCTCTGGTAGCTAAGGGTGGCACAAAGAAGAGCCATTAAGTGTCATCCTTGCCCAGGAATATCAACCTGGCGTGTCAAAGGAGGATACCGCACGAATTTGACAACACAAACATGGAACCAAATCGAGATGTACGTGACACGGGCCACCAAGAGAAACTTCATGAGAGGGCAGAGACGGCGGGATTGCACGCAACAGATGGACAAGAAACCCTACTGACAGCTGCAGCGACGAACCCCCTACCCTTATATTGTGCCTCGGAACAGTGGAACTACTGAGTGTGCCAGTGAACAGTGATTGTACGGTTCTTAGACCAATGCATATATGTGTGTTCTTTCAGAGAAACTTTGATCATGTATTTTGCAGGGGTTCGATTTATTGGTGTTTTTTTTATTAGACTGACTCTTGTATTTTGCAGGTGTTTTATTTATTGGTGTTTTTTTTTTATTTAGACGTTGACTACTGTACTTTCAGAGCTGTTTTATTTCTCAATTTTTGTTTTTGTGTCTTGTATTAGATTTGTGATATTTTGATTCGTAAATTCATACCTGTGGGATTGCTTCGTTTATCAGTCAGATAGCTATTCATGCTTATTGGACTGTGATCGATTAGCCTTTGCATGGGGCACATTTATAGTGAGGAACCCCTTAAGGGTAACAATCACATAATTAATTGTAGTTTCATTATAATGACACAGGAATCATTGTTTGCTAACTAATTGAAATATAGTAGAGTGATTAAATTAGTGCCACAAAGTTATTTTAATTCTGCAAATTATTAGTTTTATAAGCTATAGAATTTTTTTGCGATAACCACTTTGTAAAACATGTTTTTTCTCTTATCATTTTTTTTTTTTGCTTTTGCGGATTGTGCATTGTAATGTTCTGCTTTTTAATACTGATGTTATTTTCATGTTCTTTTTTAATTACTGTGGCACCTTTGCTATTTTCATAAATTTTACTTGTCAATAAACAGTCATAAATTTTCCTGTGATCAGTTGGCTCTTGCAATGAGCAAATAATGGTGAACTCCATAAGGGTAACAACCAGAAATTGTTTTCATATTAATGACACAGGAACCATTGTTTTTACTTGCTGACTGAATTAGGTCTACACTATCTTTTAAATAGGTGTCACAGATTGTTTTCTTTTTCTCTTAGAAAAGGGTAGATTCTATAGATGTGTTGAAATTATTGTGTTTTAGCAAGTAGCTGGTGACCTTTTGCCTTTTCTTTACATTTCTGGTTTAAGTTGGGTGTGAGAAGCCTCCTTGGGAATGTCCTAGCATGGCCACAAAATTCCTTTCACAGTCTTTTCTCGGAGTGTAGGGGTTATGAAAGGTCTCTGTTGGATTCCTTTCATGTTAATTTCTTACATATGTTGTCATTTACGGCATAAATTCCTCTTCTTAATTTACTGCGATGTTTCTGACTATCTGGGAGGAGACTGAGCAGTGAAACGTGTTACTTTTACACATAAACAAGAACGATCTGTCACACTACTACACTTTAAAACACAGTTTGTATGTAATTCATGTCACACAGTCTCATACGGAACTACATCCGCTTTCTTTTATTTACTGTATATGATAAGATACTGTCATCCTCCTTCCTTTCTGTGTGAGAGGATGAATGAGCAAATGTATTTCTAGTTGCATGCTTGAGGGTAGCAGACAAGCCTGTCTGCTAGAGAACAGTAGGACCATTGTCGGAACAGGTAGCTACGCTTTCTAAAAGCAGAGACGTTTCTATTCTTAGTATGGTCCTGCCCGTCCCTTGTCATGTTGGTATAGGAAGCTGCCTCTCTGGTCACTTCCGTTTGCATCTGTTAGCACGCTCGGTAGGAGCCCAGGTCAGTCTGTCCGCGGCGAGCGTCTGAAGTGGTAAGATCTCCGGCTAAGCGCGTATCTGCTAAGTCCGTAGGACAATGAATTTCTTAAGTTCAGCCTAACTGAAAATTTAATCACCTTTATTTTAGGTTTAGCTCTAAAATATCTAATGTTATCTTAAATTGCAACGAAGTGTGCTTCGAGTGTACAGTTCAGAATATCTTCCAGTAGTTGCTTTGTCACTACTTTGTGAGTAAAGTGGAACCACGTGGTTATCAGTAACTCTAACTAAGATCATCAATCTTAAATGCGAATGTGCGTGAGATTAAAACGTCTCGTCTTGACAATATTTTTCAATATAGCAACTTTTCTTTATGTTCAACCCACGTGCGGTGTACTTTGTGAGACCAGTACCACGTGCTTATACGATTGTTTGACCCATCAGGTTAATAGTACGACGTTAGTAACCAGTTCGAGGTTTTTCTTTTGTAAATTGCTTTTCGATCTAATTTATTTTATTTATCAAAGTTATTGTGGAGTTACACTCTTTGTGTAAACCAAGTTGACCACGTGAAGCGTGTGGTGTAGTCTCAAAGTAGCCCTCAGCTATTCTTTTCGGGAAGATTTCACAGAGAGTTAGTATGAATTTAGTATACCAGTGTGTGGTAATTACATGACGGACAGGATTGCGCTACGAACGTAACTTCTTTGGGTGAAAATTGAATCGGTTGGTAGTGGTTAATTTCCTCTTGCATATATTTCAACGTTCTTCGTGTGTTATTTTATGAATGCAGTGTTGTATGCAGTCTCCCAATCTTGGCTCCATATTTGATGTGTTCTGTAAGATTACAAACTCACATTTTCAGAATCCTAAATAAGGCACCAGTTTAGTTATGAATCAAGTTTAATATGCTGAAATTTGAATGATCAATGTTAAAATAAATTTCCAAATATAAACTGATTTATTTCTTTTTATTTAAATTTTCTTTTATGTATATATATCACCGGTTGTCGTATGACTATTAAAAGATTATAATTAATGTTAGTCTGGTTGGGAATTTGGTAAGCTAGACTGGATACCTGGTGAAACAGTTGCTCAGTAATGCAAGGTTAACTTCCCCAGACAGCTCACAGCTTTTAACCCGCTTTTATTGTCTATCAGCACTGCTTTCAGAACAAATTAATGCAACAACATTACAATAGCAAATGCAATTTACAACAGCTGCCTGTTCATTTCTAAGACGTTCCCTGTCTATGCTTCTGTCCGTTGTCATCCGCTCATTCGCGGATTGCACTCGGCCGGCAACTGGCCGAGGCGAGGTCGATATCTTCATGCTCAGCGCCGACCGTGGCCCTGGGGAACTCGGGCATGTGGCGAGTCTCTATGACACTGGTACCAGCTCGCATCTTTGCGCCTGTGGTACTTTTGCCCTGGCTGTGTCTTGTTCGGACGACACAGCAACGTATGGTTTAGTTAATAAATAATATTGAAGGTACAGGTTTTGACATGCAATCTGTACTCCAGTAGCCAATTAGGGTGATGTTTACTCGGCTGATGGCATATCAGCCATGTAATGCGGCTAAGCAACCTTCGAGAAAAAATTGAAAGTACTTAGCAAAAGAAATGAGAAGCAATGTGGAGACCGCTGTGGAGCATTGCGTTAACAACCGTGACTTGACGGCCACTATTATTGCGACACGTGGGTCACGGTAACTGACACGCAAGGAGAATACGAAGCCAGGGACAGCCGATGGCAGCAGCAAACTGTACCGCACAGTGGTAACCATGTTATCGGGGAGGGGGGGCGCAATATCATCACACCAGGGCAAGTCTCTTGTTATGGGCAATGAGACCAATTTCAAAATGTTCAAATGTGTGTGAAATCTTATGGGACTTAACTGCTAAGGTCATCAGTCCCTAAGCTTACACACTACTTAACCTAAATTATCCTAAGGACAAACACACACACCCATGCCCGAGAGAGGACTCGAACCTCTGCCGGGACCAGCCGCACAGTCTATGACTGCAGCGCCCTAGACCGCTCCGCTAATCCCGCGCGGTGAGACTAATTTCCGCGTTTTAGTGAAATACGTACATGGGGGCCAGAGGCATGTAAGTAACTCAGAATACCAAGGCAGGGATCACTTCCCATCGCTGGAAACCAACAGCACCACACGGCGTGAGAGCTACAGTGGACATGTTGCTTGCCGACCAATGTTGTAAGTAGCCTTTTTGCATGTTGGCAGCGCTATAGGCTGCGTTAATATCGCTGAAGCGCTCTGCGCGCTGGGCATAGAGAGTCTCTGGTTGGACGGATTTGCAGATAGCGAGTGGATAGAGAAGTGTATGGACATGTTTTCTCTTAGTGAGGATATATGTTGCTAGGACACGTATCCTAAATTGAGGCGCAAGACAATGAGGATGGATGTTTCGGTAGTGGAATTATTGACAGCCATATAATTTTTAGAACTTAATGTCACATGAATAAGGTAAAATTTTCTAAATATATTGTTTGCTCTTCAGTAAAATATTTCTTTTGCTAACCATATGACTCCTAGCAGTTAGAGTCTATAGCAGTTTCAATCTTTTTATTTAGCTGCCTGTAGTTACTGCTTGCTGTAATTGCTCTAGTTCGTTTTATGAAGATTTTCTGTGAGGTAATTGACTTCTAGAAAAATGGGATTCGTGATGGAAATGAGTTTACGCGGTTAACAGAGTTGGAGGTAGTTTCATATTTCTTGAACTTCATATTTTTGGATTTTTATTATTGTCAGGATTTCTTTTAATTCAGGGCCATCCTTTTGTGTTAATTATTGGAAGTCACGTTGTCACTGTATAGCAGTCAGACTGTACTGGGCCTGTATATTGTGGGTAATAAATGTATATGTTAAGTCTGAGTTGTCTTTGTCAGGGAAAGTTATGTAGGTCAGTGTTGAAATGATAAAAATAAAGGCTGTTTCACTGTCCTATCTTCATTAACACCGGCGCTGGCCGTGGTGGCTGAGCGGTTCTAGGCGCTACAGTCTGGAACCGCGCGACCGATACGGTCGCAGGTTCGAATCCTGCCTCGGGCATGGATGTGTGTGATGTCCTTAGGTTAGTTAGGTTTAAGTAGTTCTAAGTTCTAGGGGACTGATGACCTCAGAAGTTAAGGCCCATAGTGCTCAGAGCCATTTGAACCATTTCATTAACACCGGGCAGTGGTCCAGCAGCCAGGGCAGAAGCCGCTGCCCATTCATCAGCGCAATCCAAGAAAAACAGAGACCGGCGTGGTTGCCTCATTATGTCATGTATTGAAGTCAATGAAGACGCCTATCACTCACCATTATAAACTACAGCTAAATGTAGAAGCTCACCAAATTGTAGTGTCATGTGTAAACGGGCGCAGGGCATCTTTCTATGTTGCAAGCGCCGATGAATACTTTCTGCAACATGGAAGATACTTTGGATGGCAATAATTCACTCATGACTGCAACAGCCAGAATTCTTACATTTTGTTGATTAAAATTACATCCTTAAGGTAGTTTATTTTCAGTACAGAAAAAAGCTACTACTACAGATGAAAAATGATGTGAATACATGATGACCGTTGGATGTGCGTGGCGTTACTAGAAGTTTTCAGGTGGAGATCGCAACGCAGCATGCACACATGACATACAGATGCAGTTTATCTCCTTTTTCTCTACTATGAAAAAGGTCAAATCACTGGTACGACAGATACTGGGATTTCATATCGGTAGGTGTCACCTAAAGTTGGCAGCAGTGCGATGACTGCGGTGACGAGATGGAGTGAGAACAACAAGGTGCAAGAACAGTTGGCAAATTTCATTCCGGAAGGACTGCACCACGAAAATATCGTAGGACGATTGGCTTCGGCGAGTAGGCGGAAGACAACAACTGAGCAGTGTTAAAAGTCAGTGCGTCACCACGAATCGTGTAAAACATGTTACTGGATTCTAAACTGTGACCTCTAGTTGCCACGCCTTGTTTACCGCTCATAGCATAACACAGAAAACAAGGACACAGAAAATAGAGTCCAATGGTACACGGAAAAGCATTATGTGGTGTTCAGAGACAAATCTTGCTTCTGTTTGTGATCTATTTTATAACGCAGTTTGTGTTAGCTGCTGAAAATTATGGCGCAATTATTTCAAGTATAATCCTTAACCTTGTTGGCGACGTGTGAACGACAACTCTTTTCACTTAATTAATATTTCGTGTTCCAAACGGAGGCGGCAATGAAACTCATTGTAATCTTGGTTTAGGCTGTTTACTAACTGCAGACGGTGTCACGAATCACTGCTACTCCAAGGCGATATTTAGCCGTTTGGGCCACGCAGCGTGACGGAATGTGGTAGCCCTCTTGATACCATTCGAAAGAGAAAAAAGTAAGAATATGGTTTAACCCCCCGTCGACGAGGAGGTAATTACAGACAGAGCACAAGATGAGATTAGGAAAAGAGAGGAAGGGAAATCGGCCGTGTTTTTCCAAAGGCTCACTTACGCTCAACAGAGACGCTTAAAATACAATCCTCCAGTCCGTGTGGAAACAGCCATTGCGTGCAGAGTAAGGAAATCATTTCCTATTAGGTAGTAGGACCCACCCCTCCGGGTCTCTCAGTGAACAATGCTATAAAAGTTGATCTTTTTCGTTACGAAAGAACCATCAGGCTATTGAAATGGACTCTAGGTCGTCGCCACACATAATGGTAGTTCTGTGTTTGGTAGGTGGTCTTACTTCCTGCCTCTTAGCAAGCAAGTAGCAAAACTCGTCGTCATTCTCTCATTAGATTTATTGAATTCCCTAATAGAAGTCAGCATATTCGTACAAGTAATCTGATTCGCTGATTGGAAACGAATATAACTTTCGTCCTCTGAATACTGAGTCAGTTTCCAGAAGACATTTTGAAAGCTTGAGATCTGAAAAGATAATGCAACGGGCTCTCAACTGACCAAGTGCTGTATTTGTTAAGGCTCGGTGACTACAGTCTTATATCAATCACTTCTTTTGTTTGTCGGCTGAGATATTGCAGCTGTCTGTTAGTTTATGTCATCCTAGAGGAATGATTCACCTGTCCCTACCGCTGTCGCTAGATGCAACCCGAGTTCATAAATCACGCTCGAGATTTTCATATTGTCTCGGTCGCTACATGCTAACTACTAGTCCCACAGAAAAAAATGAAAGGACTACTTTTGTGGGAAATTCAGTGCAGTCAAATTTTGTACTGGCATACATTTTAGCAATATGTACAAAAGCGACCTTCAAACGCACCTCCGCCCCACAATCATCCCTCATCAGTCAGCATTTCTAGAATGTTGTTCGTGGTACTCCCTCCTACCAATGTACAAAATTTCCAACTAGGTGAACTATTCCCGATAGTCGTCTTTTTTTGGTCTCTATTGATTGGGCTGTTATCCAAAAATGGTGCAAATGGCTCTGAGCACTATGGGACTTAACTGCAGAGGTCATCCGTCCACCAGGACTTAGAACTACCTAAACCTAACTAACCTACGGACATCACACAACACCCAGTCATCACGAGGCAGAGAAAATCCCTGACCCCGCCGGGAATCGAACCCGGGAACCCGGGCCCGGGAAGCGAGAACGCTACCACACGACCACGAGCTGCGGACGGCTGTTATCCCATCAGCATATTCAGCTACATCGTTAACATTATTAATTTGAACGTGCCTGTGAAGGTATTGAACGAAGAACGAGTTTTATAGAAGTTACGCTAAAACTAATTACGCTGATAATTCTATCAAACGCACCATACAAGCACAGCAGTGTCGTCAGAAGGCATGACGAATACAAAGATGTTCAAATGGCTCTAAGCACTGTGGGACTTAACATCTGAGGTCATCAGTCCCCTAGAACTAAGAACTACTTAAACCTAACTAACCTAAAGACATCACACACTTCCATGCCCGAGGCAGGATTCGAACTTGCGACCGTAGCAGCCGTGTGTTTCCGGACTGAAGCGCCTAGAACTGCTCGGCCACAGAGGCCAGCTTACAAAGATGTAATTGTTTATTATATGCTTTCAAAAGCCACAAAATGTTTGGGTCAATTTTACACAAACATAAGTTTTACAATTTTTAAGTGCTCGAATAAGACGGTGGCGTAATAAGGCCAATCAATGAAGACCAAAAACGACAGAATGTGAGAAATAATTCGTGCAATCGCAAATATATCTACAGTGGTAGGAGGGACTGCCATGAACAGCATTCTAGAAATCCTGAGTGGTTGGGAATGAGTATGTGAGTAGCGGTAACTACGTTACATTTCCTACAAATACGTCCTGTTCATTTTCCCTCTAGGGCTAACTGTATCCACGAAGTTACCTAGAGAATATGAGAATCTCGCGCTTGGTGGTTTACGAACGCCACCTATAACATCGCGGTTTGCGTAAAACGACAGCGGGATTTGGCACGGTTAGCTAAGGAATGCCCTTCCTGTCACCACCCAGTTACATCACGTGAAAGTGAGCGAACGTTTTCTTAATGTTCGCGAATCTTGTAACTGAGGCAGGACTTGAGTACCAGCCCGATATTCACATACTGAAACCGCCTAAAAACCACATCCAAGCTGGTAGACACACCGACCCTCGTCGTGAATCCACCTGAAGGATTTGATCCGGGTCGGCGCACCCTCCCCTCACCATCCCCTACTTTCCTTATCTACACCCTACCCGTTCCTGGTAGCGCCGCTTTAACAAGGACTCATATCCGGATGTGGTGGAACATATAATAATTACACTACTGCCCATTAAAATTGCTACACCAAAAAGAAATGCAGTTGATAAACGGGTATTCATTGGACAAGTATAGCATACTAGAACTGACATGTGATTACATTTTCACTCAATCAGGGTGCATAGATCCTGAGAAATCAGTACCCAGAACAACCACGTCTGGCCGTAATAACGGCCTTATTACGTCTGGGCATTGAGTCAAACAGAACTTGGATGGCGTGTACAGGTACAGCTGCCCATGCAGCTTCAACACGATACCACAGTTCATCAACAGTAGTGACTGGCGTATTGTGACGAGCCAGTTGCTCGGCCATAATTGACCAGACGTTTTCAATTGGTGAGAGATCTGGAGAACGTGCAGCCCAGGGCAGCAGTAGAACATTTTCTGTATCCAGAAAGGCCCGTACAGGACCTGCAATATGCGGTCGTGCATCATCCTGCTGAAATGTAGGGTTTCGCAGGGATCGAATGAAGGGTAGAGTCACGTGTCGTAACACATCTGAAACGTAACGTCCACTGTTCAAACTGCTGGCAATGCGAACAAGAGGTGACCGAGACGTGTAACCAATGGCACCCATACAATCACGCCGGGCGATACGCCAGTATGGCGATGACGAATACACGGTTCCAATGTGCGTTCACCGCGATGTCGCCAAACACGGATGCGACCATAATGATGCTGTAAACATAACCTGGATTCATCCGAAAAATTGACGTTTTGCCATTCTCGCACCCAGGTTCATCGTTGAGTACACCATCGCAGGCGCTCCTGTCTGTGATGCAGCGTCAAGGGTAACCGCAGGCATGATCTCCGAGCTGATAGTCCATGCTGCTGCAAACGTCGTCGAACTGTTCGTGCAGATGGTTGTTGTCTTGCAAACGTCCCCATCCGTTGACTCAGGGATCGAGACGTGGCTGCACGATCCGTTACAGCCATGCGGATACGATGCCTGTCATCTCGACTGCTTGTGATACGAGGCCGTTGGGATCCAGCACGGCGTTCCGTATTACCGTCCTGAACCCACCGATTCCATATTCAGCTAACAGTCATTGGATCTCGACCAAAGTGAGCAGCAATGTCGCGATACGATAAACCGCAATCGTGATAGGCTACAATCCGACCTTTATCAAAGTCGGAATCTTGATGGTACGCATTTCTCCTTATTACACGAGGCATCACAACAACGTTTCACCAGGCAACGCCGGTCAACTGCTGTTTGTGTATGAGAAATCGGTTGGAAACTTTCCTCATGTCAGCACATTGTGCGTGTCGCCACCGGCGCCAACCTCGTGTGTATGCTCTGAAAAGCTAATCATTTGCATATCACAGCATCTTGTTCCTGTCGGTTAAATTTCGCATCTTTAGGACGTCATCTTGGTGATGTAGCAATTTTAATGTCCAGTAGAGTATAATGTACTTTAAAATTTATACAGGGTGATTTCTTCCATTGTGTACAAAGTCTAGGAACTGCTCGATGAGAGGATACGGAACATTCTAGAGACCATTTATTCAAACAAACATTGTCACAGAGATTGCAGTCTAACAGGCGCTGTACTATGCAGCCACAGTTTCAGCATGTGTTGAAAATGGTTTCCATGTGCCTTGACACATGCGTGTGCGCGCCCTAGCATCATCTGTCTTACACGTTCACATCGGCCAGGCTGCATCCGAACAGTGTCAAAGGCAGCATGATACGCTGCTCCAGTGTCTCCACATCTGGAATGAGCTCTTCATACACGATACTGTTGAGATGGCATATAATTAGAAATCGCACGGGTTGAGATCCGGTAAATCAGCAGGCAATGCAACTGGACCCTCTTGACTGATCCATCGACCACAGAACACATGACTGAGATGCGTCCGAACGTTAGCGGCGAATTGGGTTAAAGCACCATCACGTCGCATTTAGCAGCCACATATCCCTTCGAATCATCAATGACACTTCTTGCAGCAGGGGAGGCAAAGTCACCCGCAAGAAATGCCGATAGTCCCGTGGAAGGAAGACTAGACCCAAAATATGGTTCCCAATTACTCCGGCCCACACATTCCGGCTGCACCGATGCTGATGATTCTCTGTCACCATAACATGTTGGTCCCGCATATTATCCCACAGATGACTGTTATGAAAGCTGAAAACATCACTCCGCATTCAGGTGGTCTCATCTGTGAATAGGATGGATGACACAAATCCCGGAATCATGGTTGATTGGTGAAGAAACCAGTGGAAAAACTGCTCCTGATGTGGAAAGTCCGTTGCTAGTAAGACCTGCACAAGCTGTAACTGATAAGGGTAGTAACAGTTGTCATGGAGAAAGTGCCACTCTGTCCTCTGTCTTACCCTGTACTGGCAAGCCAACTGCGTGGTACTGATACGACGGTGCCTTTCGACAGTGTTAACCACATTTTCCTCCAAGTCTGGTGTTGGAGCATTTCGGGCATGTGCTTCGTGAGTTGTTGCTTCCTGAAACGGTGAGCCGGCCGCGGTGGCCAAGCGGTTCTAGGCGCTTCAGTCCGGAACCGCGCGACTGCTACGGTCGCGGGTTCGAATCCTGCCTCGGGCATGGATGTGTGTGATGTCCTTAGGCTAGTTTTTAAGTAGTTCTAAGTTCTAGTGGGCTGATGACCTCTGATGTTAAGTCCCATGGTGCTCAGAGCCATTTGAACCATTGGAAACGGTGAAAGACTTTTGCAAACACTGTATGCTGTGGTTGCTGTCGGCGAGGACAGGTCTCCTGATACAATCTTGCTGCCCGCCGCCCGTTGCCTTTCCGTAAGTCGGCAAGCAGTCTAATCGAATACGGAACCATTGTGTACAACGCTGTATCAAAAAAAAAAAAATGGTTCAAATGGCTCTGAGCACTATGCGACTTAACTTCTGAGGTCATCAGTCGCGTAGAACTCAGAACTAATTTAACCTAACTAACCTAAGGACATCACACACATCCATGCCCGAGGCACGATTCGAACCTGCGACCGGAGCGGTTGCTCGGCTCCAGACTGTAGCACCTAGAACCGCACGGCCACTCCGGCCGGCAACGCTGTATCACATCCACCACAAGGTGAGTCAGCAAGAGAAGAGTGAATGGGATACGCTATTACCAATTACTATGTCAGGAGGTGGCTCTAGGACATGACGTGTAAGGAACAGTACCACCCTCTAGGAGGAAACCATACACAGTGTAACTGTGGCTGAATGGTACAACACGTAAAAGACCGCAGTCTCTGTAACAAAGTATGATTGAATAAATGGTCTCTAGCATGGAAACCATGAATTACCGGACATAAGTTGATTAGACCTTTTTTATTCCGTATCCTCTCATCGATCAACCCGTAGAGTTTGTACACGGTGAAAAAATCGCCCTGTATATACATGTTACATTACCTTTTTCCTTACTTCACTTAAAGGCAGTCAAGCTTATGTATTTCATACTCACACGTAATAACGTATGACGGTATATTTGAAAATTCGCATCAAATTTCCTTATTTTCCATTGCATACATCGTTGTCCTGAGGTTTGTTGTTACAGCAGTTATCCCGTCAGTGAAAAAAGTTTCGAAATTTTATTTTTTTCATGAAAAGGAGAGAGACAGAGAGAAAAACGTTAAGACGGTGGCTTTAGTGCTTCACTTATTCTTCTAAGTCACATCTCACTTGAGTACAGCCATGTGAAACTCTCAAAAAAATCCTTTGGGTGTTGTTTAACACGTGGATCGCATGGTCTTGAATGTCGGTTCCGTCCTCGAAGTGTTGCCCCTTCACGTGAATTTCTGCACACTGTTGTTTAGCAGTGGGTTCGTTTCGATAACAGCGACTTTCGTCACCCGAGACAATTTTTTTGCGCATCTTGTATTTTAATAAAGTCACAGCAGGCGTCCAAATCTCGCTGTTTTTGTTTGGGAGTCGAAGTGTTTGGGGCCAAGTTTTCTACAAAACATTCCCGGGAATGTCTTGAATACTTGATTTAGTGATGCTACTCCACTGCGATTTGTGACACACGATGGTCGGACTTCCGCTTTTTATACAGCCACCTCACAACTAAGCGGTCGAGTGTACACTTTGCTGTGCACAGCTGTTAGTTCCAGCTGCCACCGTACTTCCAGCGCCAGGAATAAAATCAGTGTCAGAACCTCATGAACAGACGGTATATCTGCAGCTGCGGCTACAAATGAAATCAGATATTACGCCGATTGTTTGGTGTTTATTGTTATCCCTTGAGGTTCCATTGTGAAGAAACTGCAACGGCACATTTTTTCATGGAATATTGTCTCAAGGACGAGCGCACGTTTGACTTGATATTCATAATACGGCGCACGGCCACATACTGAAATCAAAACGTGCACGTAAACAAGCGGCAGCGTATGAAATATCGGGAAATGGAAGTTTCGAGTGTGACGGCCACGCAGGAATCAAATAACCGAGCGCGGCATTGGTGGAAAATATACATTTACTGCGCAGCATTTGGAGCATGAAACGGGCATGGTTTGTAATATAAAACTGTCACATGGAAGCAGATGAAATATTTCGAGGCGCGGCAAATACGGTCGTATTCCGAGGAAATTAAATATACTGGAACATTCAAAACTAAAACATGTTCCTACCCAATACAGCCTGCAACGGCTAAATTAATAAAATCTGCTTGCATAAGCGCGTTCCGAGTCAAGATATGAATACTGCTCGCGAGTGCGGACATTAACGCGACGCTAATTAAAAAATAAACTTCGTGGATTACAAACGTTGCCATAGGTAAAAGTATTGCGTCATTCTCGTTTGCCCGCTGTACAGGATATTAGCTAATGAATAACTTTTCATTAACTTGAATTATACACAATTTTAAGCGTCGTTTTCTATCCACAATGCGTATAAAGTCTGATATATGCGTTATATCATTGAAACCAATACAAATTGGTGGTATTGAGATTTTCTAGTCCATCACTTCCAGACTACGTTGATCCCTCCCGGATAGCAGTGTGTTTAAATGCGCCGCTTCCGTGATTCAGGGACTCGAGCTTGCTCCGGATCGTATCCGCCTCGCGGATTAACAACGAGCCCCTGAGTCTAGTTCTGGTTTCTTGGCGGTTGCCGAGATCCAAGTAAGTAAAGATACACGCTTCGTAAACCTTTAGAAACGGTTCTTCACTTGAACATGGTGTTTAGTCCAGACACAAACCAATGTGATATACAGACCCCGTCACGATGAGAATGGTTGCGTCAGGAAGAGCATCCGGCTATCCACTGTCAATGACATCGGTGTCGTGGGCTTCCCGGTCGTGTACTTTGCTACCCGTGACATCAACGTGGCGTTTACAGACACAACTATTGTAGCCTCGCTTTTCCGACCGTCTAAGGAAGCCGCAGCAATGCGGGGGGCTCGCCCCTGAAATACCTCGATGCAAAACTGGTTCGTGTTAGCCGAGGTTCCTCTGAGTGTTTTGTAATAACAACATCGCTTCACTTTTCTTCTTTTGTTCTTTTATTTACTCATTTTTCAAGCTTAGGACTGGCTATGCACAGGCGTGTTTGAATTTACTTTTAATTTTCTTATTTTTGTTTTGACAAGAACTAAAGATGTCGCCGGCCGTTGTGGTCGAGCGGTTCTAGGCGCTTCAGTATGGAACCACGCGTCCGCTGCGGACGCAGGTTCGAATCCTGCCTCGGCATGGGTGGGTGTGATGTTCTTAGGTTAATTAGGTTTAAGTAGTTCTAAGTTCTAGGGGATTGATGACCTCAGATGTTAAGTCCTATAGTGCTCAGAGCAATTTGAACCATTTTTTCGGGGTATGTGACGACTTTACAAGGTGCAATTTGCCTGGAAGGTAAGAGCACAGCGTATGTTGCTACGCGGGAAGGTCCACCCATGTAGCCCTAACATTGACATAACCCGTAACAATGCCGACCGCGTGGAGATGCGGATGAAAGACAAGGAAGTAGATGACGAAGAAGAAGAGGAGGACGAAGAGGAAGATTTCCAGACTACATTATTTTTGTTACGGCGTAAACTCAAGCGCCGGCACGTCAGTAGTGAACGATGAGAACGCTGTGAGAAGAAGTCAGCCAATCGCACGCTGATCGGACCTCCCTCCGGGACGACAATACGACAGTACCGGCCCTGTGTGAAGAGCACGTAAGCGCCGCGATCGACTGATGACGGTCCAGTTGAATAGAAGCTCAACGTTAGGAACTTGGACAGCAGCGTCAACGCCAGATCGCTTAGCATGTACCCTCTATGTAACACAGACTTGGAACTGCTTATACTGAAGAAGCTTGATATTTTGTATGTCGCCATTTGCTTCCGACACATCAGTGTAACTGCAAAAGTTAAATGCTGTAAATTTCTTTCTGTAATCAAACTCATTAATACGATTCGTTTGATTTGTTTATCTAGCGAACCGAGTTCGCAGGTTTCCTAGACACCACATATTTGGCGACGAGAAGGTGAACGAACACCAACGCGACAACGCAGCGCCTCTCTACCAAAATTTTGTTTTGTCGTGGGTTTTTGTGTTTTGGTGGCGACTTAATTCTACCTTGCCTTTTCTCTGTAGTAGTGTGTTTACATGTTTTAACAGTGTCTCTTATAGTGTTCTTCATATTCAGTGTTTTCAGGTGGGCGTTGCAGAATTTTTTTTTTAATTTTTTGCTTGTGTGCTTATTTTTATTGCTTGCAATGTCTGTTTATCGCATTTGCCTATTCCACAATGAGCAACCCACCTCTCCCAACCCATGATCAGGCACCACAGCTGCAGGTGATAGATGCAGCACAGTAACACGGATGTTTCAGTTTCAGACGTAGCAGATTTCAACTCTACTAAACACGGTACAGCAGTTACTAGCCACTAAAGCGGCCAACGCAGTGCAAAATGCAACAACTGTTGTTCCGAGTGGTGTACCGCCTTTTCGCCAGTTTAACGAAAAAAGAAGAGGAACGTGTAATGCAATAAAATTAAAGTATGAGCCGTGACTTATACAAAAAAGAAACACACATTAATGCAGTGGCTCAGCATAAAAGAGAAATAACTAATGTAGGAATATTATTAGGAGTGTAATATGTCGTTTAATTTAGCCCGACGTGTATAAGCACTCAGTAAACTAACTCAGTTCTCAGGGTAGTTACGTAATCGTCTATACCTAATTGTCCTTTTCTTATTTATCCAACACTAGGCTCGTGAGAAGTCGTGTGCTTTTTGCACCAGAGAACATTTGCGAAGTCTGGTCGATGCACACTACTGTAGTACGTAACTTAATGTCGTGGTTTCATCTCGATTCCCCAATATAAGATAACAAGAGTAGCATCTACAAATGAATTCCTATAATGGAACTGGAATCCTGTGACCAGACCTTTTCTGCCTGGGATGTTATCTCGTTATATAAATAAAATATCTAAATGAAATTGTTAAATTATTAGTAGCGGCCTCCGGTCTCGTGGGATCTGAAATAAAGTTAATTGTCCTAACCGTCGCCACGTCTCGTAGTTGAGCTGAAAGAAAAATGTTAAAGATTGGCACCTAACAATGAAAATTCTTTCTTAAGGCCCATATCTACTTAAGCCAGTCTAGGTATCAGACGATCAATTAATTGACCACATATACTAATTCTTTTGACAAAATAACCATTATATTTTTCGGGTTTAAGTACAACTTACGTTATAAGCTGGTACACCGAGATGAGCTTTACACAAGAACGTCCCCTTCGGTTCGAATCCAAGCGGATAAGATAAGCGAATGACAAAGGAAAGAGAGTCGATGGAATAACATGTCCATTATAGTTCTCTCTCTTCTTCTTTGACGTACTTGTCGATTATTTATAAAATTTATCGTAATATTTAGTTTACTTTTTTTTAAAACCCAAGTCCACCCAGGAGAAACAGTACGAACGGCTGGAGTGGTTGCAACAGTATGAATCCCACATCATTGCTCACAAAGGGGCCTCGGTGCTACTCAAGGCACAAACGCCAAGACTGCCCGTCCTGACAAGCACAGTGTTATACGCTTGTGGCAAGAAAGGTCACGTACAATCCGTGTGTTTGTCACGGGACAAACATAAGAATTTTGTGCACTCACGACAATATAGTCACAAGGCCCATGTAATCATTGCAGTGTATTCCAAGCGTGCTGCAGGCATAAGTAAAAGCATCAAGCAAACAGTTTCTTCAGTGCTGCGCCGGTGCAAAAAACTTTTTGTTCATTTGCATCTTAGTGGAAAATGTTTGAAATTTCTCTTAGCCACGGGTGCCTGTGTAACACTGCTGAATCGTAACACATATGAATTGTTGGGCTTCCCACGCCTGTCTAAAACTAGACAGATTCCAAGGGCAGGGGGGATAGGGGGAAGGGAGGAAGGGGGAGGGGAAGCCTGGGGGAAGAGGGGAGGAGGGAGGGGATGGGGGAAAAGGAAAGAGAAGGGAAGGGAAGAGAAGGGAGGGAGGGTGCCTAAAGGAAAGGACACAAGAAGTGGGGGGGGAGGATCAAAGTTGATAGGAGGGGTAGATGGAGGGGAGGAGGACATCATCAGGGAGGAGGGGCTGGCGGAAGCCACCTTGGGAGAGGTTAAGGAGGGTAGAGAGATGGAGACCAGGTGGGACGTGGGAATACAGGCGCGGCAGCGGGCGGGGGTGGGAGAGGATGGTTGAGACAAGTGGATGAGGAGGATCGAGTTTGCGGGAGGTGTACAGGATCCGTATCCTATCAAGGAATAGGAGGAGGTGGGGGAAGGGGATGAGATCATACAGGATCCGCGTGTGGGAGGGGAGACGGATGTGATAGGCGAGGCGGAGAGCATGGCGTTCAAGGATTAGGAGGGATTTATAAAAGGTAGGGGAGGCCGAGATCCAGGCCGGATAGGCGTAACAAAGGATAGGGCGGATCAAGGATTTATAGGTGTGGAGGATGGTGAAGTGGTCCAGACCCCACATACGGCCGGAAAGGAGCTTGAGGAGATGGAGTCGGGAGTGTGCCTTGGCTTGGATTGTCCGGAGATGGGGAGTCCAGGAGAGGCGATGGTCGAGGGTGACGCCAATGTACTTAAGGGTGGGAGTGAGGGCGATAGGACGGCCATAGATGGTGAGATAGAAATCAAGGAGGCGGTGGTTTTGCCTACAATGATCGCCTGGGTTATGGAGGGATTGACCTTGAGCAACCACTGGTTGCACCAAGCGGTGAATCGGTCAAGATGGGATTGGAGAAGGTGTTGGGAGCGCTGCAGGGTGGGGGCAAGGGCAATGAAGGCCGTGTCATCGGCAAACTGGATGAGGTGGACGGGGGGTGACGGCGGCGGCGGCATGTCCGCCGTATACAAAAGGTACAGAAGGGGGGAGAGGACGGAGCCTTGGGGCACACCGGCGGAGGTGTAGGAGTCGGTGTTATGGATGGTGACGTAGGAAGGACGGTGGGAGAGAAAGGAGCCGATCAGACGGACGTAGTTAATGGGAAGGGCGAAGGTTTGGAGCTTGAAGAGGAGATCGGAATGCCATACACGGTCATAAGCTCGTTCGAGGTCCAGGGAGAGGAAGATTGCGGAGTGACGGGAATTTAACTGGTCGGAAAGGAGATGAGTGAGGTGAAGGAGAAGATCGTCGGAAGAGAAGGACGGCCGAAAGACACACTAGGTAACGGGAAGGAGAGGCTGGTGGATGCGGCGGGTGAGGTTAGATTCCAGGACCTTGCTGAAGACTGAGGTAAGGCTGATGGAATGGTAGGAGGAGACGGCGGACAGCGGTTTGCCAGGTTTAAGGAACATCAGGATACGGGAGGTTTTCCACAGGTCGGGGTAGTAACCGGTGGACAGGACGACATTGTAGAGCCTGGCCAGGGTGGAGAGGAAAGAGACAGGAGCTTCACGAAGGTGACGGTAGGTGACACGATCGTTACCAGGAGTGGTGTTGCGTTTTGTGCGCAGTGTAGCAATGAGATCCTGTGTAGTGATAGGGGCATTGAGTTCCGTGTGTGCAATGTTGTCCAAGTACTGGAAACCAAGAGCGAGGGGAGGTACAGAGTTGTCAGTTCGATCGCGGACATCCGGGAAGAGGGAGTAATCGAACTGGGGATCATCGGGGATGGAAAAGACATCGGAGAAGTAATAGGCAAAATGATTGTCCTTACTAAGGGAGTCAAGGAAGGGGTGATCATCATGGAGAAGAGGATAGTAGGGGGAGGGTTTAGTTCCGGTAAGGCGACGGAAGGCTGACCAGAACTTGGACGAGTTGATAGGTAGCGCAGCATTTAAACGGGTGCACGTCTGTCGCCAGTCCCGGCGTTTCTTAGCCGCGAGCAAATTACGAATGTGTCGCTGGAGTTGCCGGTGGCGTCGTAGTGTGTCCGGGTCACGCGTGCGGAGGAAGGCACGGTAGAGACGGCAGGATTCACGGAGGAGGAGGACGGCCTGTGGGGGTAAGGTAGGACGGTGGGGGTGGATATCAACAGTAGGGACATGGGTCTCCACGGCCTCAGACAAGGTCTGCTGGAGAAAGGAGGCGGCATGGGTTACATCGTCAGGGTGGTGGTAGGTGAAGGGGTGGCTATCGACCTGGGTGGAAAGGGTATCCCGGTAGGCATTCCAGTTGGCAAGGGAGTAGTCATGGATTTACTTAGGGGGAGGGTCATTACGAGGGTCAGGGCGGGGCCGACGACCGTCTGAAACGGTGAGGAGGACAGGGAGATGGTCGCTACCAATAGGCTCCAAAACATCCACCGTTATGTGGCCAAGGAGGTTGGGGGAGGAAAGGATAACATCGGGAGTGGAGTTGGATTCGGGACGGGTGTGCTGGGGGATGGGGATGAGGTCGCCTTGAAGGGAGGAGAGGAAGCGATGCCACCGCCGTAACTGGGCGGCGGAACGACAATGGATGTTGAGATCGGCGGCGATCACGTAGGAGGAGAAGGTACGGTCAATGTGGGAGAGGAAGTCGAAGGGAATAGGGGCGTTAGGGCGGACATAGATGGTGGCGCAGGTAACGGTAAGGCCGGGGAAGAAGAGACTAAGGATCAGGTGTTCGGTGGGGTCGGGAAGGAGAGGTTGGAGCCGAATGGGGATCTGGCAGTGGTGACCAATGGCAACTCCACCACACGCAATCGGGAGGGGATTATCGGAGCAGTGGAGGAGATAGGGCGAAGTGTGGACGGTGTGGTGGGGTTGGAGGAAGGTTTCATTGAGGAGGAAGACATCCACGTGGTGGGTGGCAAGGGTGTGCAGGAAGAGGTTCTTGTTGGCGGGAAGGGAGCGGATGTTGTTGAAAAGGATACGGTGCTGTTGCGCCATGACAGGGATTTAAACGAGGGTGTCAAGACGGGAGAAGGTGAAATGGGCCTGGTTGTTGGAGTAGGTGGCGTACATTTTGAGTTGGAAAACGGAACGGGCGGCGTTAGTGAAGGAGGCAATTGAAATTCGCTTGACGACGAATTTAATAAATAGAGATAGTGGTTTCAATCTTGATAAATCATTGAATCCGGCACTTGCTGTAATAAACTCACAAAAACGTCGTCACAGTGCAGCACACAACGATACATCGATATGCCAACACAGATCGACCACGGAGTCATAGATACAACTCGCGCCTTATGCACGTCTCTGCCGCCGACCAACGTCTCTGGCGCATTTTCATCTGTGGCCGCATACGCAGTCGCGCGGTACACGAGTATAAAGGGACGAAGCGAGCACTGGAGCGGCAGTCTTGCGGCTCACTCTGAAGATGGCTGAACGTTATACGGCCGAAATATTAGAAGAAGATGGAGATTTCTTGCGGCTGCACACCCGAAACTTAATGGAACAGTCTTCGCGCCGCCAAAACCTGAAGATTCAGACAAGGAATTGTTTATACTGAAGAAGCTTGATTATTCTGTGTGTCCCCCACTGCATACGAAACAACAGTGAAATTATTGCAATAGGTAATTATTATAAATTTCTTTTTTTAATGAACTCATAACACGATTCGTTTGATTTGTTTGTCTAGTAAAACGAGTACGCAGGATTCCTACATACCACAATACTAATTCCTAGTTTATTATTGTGTGTTAACTCGGGAATTTAACAGATACTTGTTTAATAGTGTCGTATCTATGGTATTTATCGTTATATCACAGATGAAACTATTCGCATTGCCAAATATTATAATATTTGTGTAGTTGTTTCTCAAAGCTTTTCATGCATCCACAACACCCTTGTCGTGATTTTTAAGTTAAATACTTCCTTTTTCTCTTTGTTACATGAAGATTGGCATAAATTTTTACAATTTTTCTTACAAATACCTTTATTTCAGAACCATCTTTAGCGCTGCATTTTCTATTTCCTTTTAAACATGGAATATCAGCTTGCAGCGAAACATGTGATGTAATTTTCAGGGCAGTACACTCTAGTAGCAAAAAAGTGATTTTCATTACGATTATATGTTTGGTTGTCAAGAGGTCTACAAACACTACACATTCTACTTGACATTGTCACTAGAAACACACAATCCACATTTTGTTCCTTAAGTGAGTTTATTTTCCATCTCAATGGTCGTGGATGTGCCGTTCCTGTATCACCTGTTATTTATTTCGGAAAAGGTCCGCAAAATATTTGAAACTTCAGTCAGTGTTTCATTCACTATAATAGATTTTCATAATGATGATTCCTGAAGCCCATATTCTCAAGTAAATTTATGTTTCATTCCTTCGGCTACTACAGTGTTCCAATCACTCACTATTATTAGTTTCATCTACCTCAGTATCCTGATTTTTACCTTCAACATCCTCACATTTTTTCCGTTAGTAATTCCATCTAACTAAAAATACTGATTACACATTCAATATCATGTCATCATATATTTTCTTTATCTCTTCATCCTCGTTTCTGACGTCGGATTGCTGACGCTGAACTATTGTTAGCGCTGGCTATGTCGATTCTGATGAGAACAAACGTATCACTGAACTGTTCATAGTAACTCACTTTTCGCCCTCCCTCCCTATTCATTACGGATTCTATTCCCGTTGCTCCATTATCTGTTGCTGTCGATATTATCCTTCGGGCGTCTGACTGGTATACCTGATGCCCTTTCCGCTTCACTGACTGCCGCTATATTTAAAGTCTCTGGATTTCTGTTTTAAGATTATCTACTTCGACATCACTCTAGTATGTGTGTATGCACCCACAGAAGATGATGATGGTTCAAATGGCTCTCAGCACTATGGGACTCAACTGCTGAGGTCATAAGTCCCCTAGAACTTAGAACTAGTTAAACCTAACTAACCTAAGGACATCACAAACATCCATGCCCGAGGCAGGATTCGAACCGGCGACCGTAGCGGTCTTGCGGTTCCAGACTGCAGCGCCTTTAACCGCACGGCCACTTCGGCCGGCAGAAGATGATGAGGATGAAGTGAAAGACGAGTTTTAAGGTCGACTGGAACAGGAATTAGAAGGCATACCAAGGAATGATGTAAAGATAGTGATGGGTGACTACAATGCAAAAGAGGGAAAAGAGGAAGCCTTTAGAGAAACAGTAGGAAATGAAAGCCTGTTTGAGGTGTCGAATAAAAATGGACAAAGACTTATAGACTTTGCCATGGGGAATGCAACTGTAGTGAAGAGTACATGGCTCCAGAGAAAGAACATAAGGAAAACCACATGGCGCTCGCCAGATGGCACTACTTTTAATCAAATTGACCATGTGGTAATCGACAGGGGACATGCATCTGACATCCTTGAAGATGATAGCTGCGGGGGGACTGAGTGCGATTCGGATCAGTATATGGTAAGAGTGAAATATAGACTACGCATAGCCGTCTTTAGATCCAGAGGGAAGAGTAAAAGCTCCGAGGAAAAAAACAATGTTTCCAAATTGGAAGACAAGGGAATATCTGAAAAGTATGAAACAGAACTGCAGAAGAAGTGTGAGGCTAAACAAAGCCAATCTCTGGAAAGCATCGAAGGAAAGTGGAATATGACTAAAGAGGCTCTACAGGAAACCGCAGAAGAAGTTTTAGGTTTAGAAGAAAGGGTGAAAAGGGCAGGATGGTACGATGAAGATGGTAAAAAGGCGGCGAAAGAGAGAAATTAGACCAGGAATAAAATGATAAACAGGACGACAAGACCTAATACATAAGAATTCATGAAGAAAGAGGCAAATAGGACTTGGAGATGAAAGAAACGAGAATTAGAGACGAGATGGATTACGGAGCTGAAGGAAGAGTATACCGGGTAATGTTCAAGAAGTAAGAAAATTCCACAAGAGAGTTCAGGAACTGAAGAAAGGCTTTCAACCACGTACGGTACTCTGCAGAGGTAAAGAAGGAAATTGTATAGGAGGAGAAGAACAGGTTCTAGGCCGATGGGCCGAATATTTCAGTGAGCTGCTGAATGTCACTACAGAAAGAGAAGTTTTGGAGGAAAATGAAACAGAGGGTGACCAACCGTGGCAGAATGTTAGTCAGGATGAAAGACCTGTAGCTATACCAAAAATAGAGGGCGTTAGGAAGGCAATTAAAAGCCTAAGGAATAATAAGGCTCCAGGTAACGACAACATTTCAGCAGAGATGATCAAGGGTGGAGGTGAATATCTAACGAGACTGGTACATCAGCTGAAAGTGAAAATATGGGAAAAGGAAGAGATGCCAGGCCAGTGGAACATGGCCATTATGTATGATTCATAAGAAGAATGCCAAATCAAACTATGAACATTATCGCGGTATTGCTTTAGTCAGCGTGTGTACAAAGTATTAGCCAAAGTCATTGCTATGAGACTTGTACGAATTGTAGAAAAAATACTCGGAGACTACCAGTGCGGTTTTCGACGGGGCAGATCAACAACTGACTACATATTCATCATAAGGCAAATAATGGAAAAATGTTATGAATATAATGTGGATGTACACCAGCATTTTGTAGACTTTAAACAGGCTTATGGTAGTGTTAAAAGGAAAAGTTATATGACACCTTAATGGAGATGGATTTCCCAAGTAAACTTATCAGACTTTTACAAATGACCCCCACCAGCACAAAATGCCAGGTAAAAGTAGAAAGAAAACTTTCTGAAAAATTTGAGGTCAACCGAGGGTTAAGACAGGGTGATATATTATCCACGCTAAAATAGATATGGAGAGAGTGACGCGAAGGATGGAGCTTGATAACCGAGATGGCACTCTGTTTAACCGTATGCACGAAAATCTAGCTTATGACGATGATGTGTGTATGCTGTCTAGAAATTTGAGATGGCCAGGGTGGCCGAGCGGTTCTAGGCGCTGCAGTCTAGAACCGCGCGACCGCTACGGTCGCAGGTTCGAAGCCTGCCTCGGGCATGGATGAGTGTGATGTCCTTAGGTTGGTTAGATTTAAGTAGTTCTAAGTTCTAGGGGACTGATGATCTCAGAAGTTTCATAGTGCTCAGAGCCATTTGAACCATTTTCTTAGAAGTTTGAAAGAAAGGGAAGAAGGATTTGGCAGACAGGGAAAAGGAGGCAGAACAGTTGGGACGTGGAGTAAACAACACAAAAGGACAGTATCTCTTGGCTTCCAGGATATATATATTAAGGTGAAAAGAGGCAACTAAGAGAGATGTGAGAAGTGCTGCGTACGGAGGACAGCAGAATAAATAAAATCTCGGATTGCTGCCGGAAACAGAGCTTACTGGGCCCTGATCAAGATACTGCAGTCACGTAGCCTGAGCAGAAAATCGAAGGTGACTATCGAACAGTCATAAGACCGGTGCTAATGTATGGCTCAGAAACATGGACAATGACTGTAGCAGGAGAAGACCTCTTGAGAAGATGGGAGAGGAAAATATTAAGAAAGATTTTTGGAGCAATGTATGAGGCGGGGCAGTGGAGGATGAGGAGAAACATGGAATTTGAAGAACTGTATAGATATCCTGATTTGGTGACTGAAATTAATTGTAACAGATTGAGATGGCTGGGCCATGTAGAGCGAATGTCGAGGATCGAATTGTCAAAAGGGTTTCCACAGGAAATCGAGGTGGCAAAAGGAACAAAGGGAGAACCGGGAAACGATGGTTGGAGGATGTGGCAAATGATTTGAGAAAGACTGGAGTCGGAGGAAATCTTCAGGACTGGGATGTAATCATCATCATCAGAGAGACCAAGGCCCTACATGGGCTGTAGCGCGTAGGAGTAAGTAATTAAGTTTCCCTACCGCATTTAGATTTCTCACATTTGACGGTTCGGGACATAAAATGTTACCTTTTCATCTATAATTACATTTTTTTCTTATAGTCACCTGCCTCTTGACAGTCCGTTCCCGGGATCCGAATGGGGACTTACTCAGAATGTATTGTCACAGGAGAGAATATCTTTTCTGCGGTTACAGACCACATGTTCAATGGATACACATATTGCGTCCTTGTAAGGCATCCAGAGTGAAATTACTCTCGACCTATTCGCCGGAAGTGACTCACCTATTGAAATCGTTCCCATACAGCTCCTGTGACGGTGACAGGCTGTACGTTTGAAATTTGTGACCGTGTACCATTCGCCACACAGACGTAATGCTAACATCAGTGACTGCAGCATCAGCTCGTGATCTGACGTGCAGATATTTGAGTATTGCAGCTGAAACTAAACTTCAATATCATCACTTCTGGCTATTCTTCTTCTATTAACACTGCGCCTTGTTCTAGTAGTTCAGTACGTGAGAATGTAATGTCAGGCGGAGTTTTTGAACCATTTTACTTCACAACGTATCCTATGCAGCTTTCAGTGGTGTCGTTCCCTAATTCACAGAGCATCAGCACCATGTCAACGTATTCACTGAACGTGATTATTGCGTGTCAATGTCCATTGCAGACGGAACTTCGTTTGTTTATGTATTCTGTATGACAGTCAGAAGTGTAAATGTTCTTCACCCCATTATCATATGACAGTCCTGCGGCCTCGTCCATACCATTTTTTTTTACTCGATCGTAATCAACTAACATAGTATGAAGAGCGTTGACGGATCCACGGTTCTCGCTTCTCTCACATAATGTGGTAATGTATGACGGCGAAGACCAGTATTAAAACAAAACAAATATTTTCTATACCAGATGGTTTGAATCGTGTTTAATACAGAAAGCGACCCACACCTTCAGCTCATGCGTCCTAAAGGCATTATCTGGGAGGTCGCTACTATCGCACTTAATGTGTTCCAGGAAGAATAACGACTATTCACGGATATGACAGGAGTGACCATTTGAGACATAAAACTTCATATGGACATATTTCCGGTTCTGGATGGTTTCGGACATAGAACACTTTTCATGTTTATCGGTATTTATTTTCTGTATTATTACTACTATTCACGTATTGGCACACTAGGTCCATGCGAGGAACAATGAATAAATGTCGCTTTAGATGGTTGGCCTACCTTTGTTCCCACAATTGTTTCATCATGTAAGTTTTTTTCTCTCATGAGACCACAATGTTCCAGTCAGTTTTCTAATTTCCCTCTGACCAACTAACCAGTTAAATATATTTCGTCTAAATGTTTTTCTATCTGTAACGTCTGACTGAGTTATACCAACTACTTTAAGATCCTCCTTAAGTGCAGCGATCCATTTAATTGACTCAGTTTTGGCCTTATTTCTGTTTACGTAGAATTCTACTATTTGTTTTGTCAACCTAGTGGGTGCCATTCTTTTAATGCGCCGATAAAATTTAAGTCTTCCTTTTATCATGTCACCGTCTATGTCTGTGTATTCTTCGATTTACTTATTATTTCTCAGCCTATAAGATTCTTCATCAATAATTATGGGGGCATAATATTTTCCTAATAATCTTTCTTTCTTGATTTTTAATTTCTTCATTAACCCTCTTTCTATTTAAAATTAAAGTTCCTGCTCCATAGAGGCATTCAGGTTTCATTAGTGCTGTAATACCTAATTTTACTGAATCTAGAAACTGATTTTTTATGTCCGCAGCTCGTGGTCTCACGGTAGCGTTCTCGCTTCCCGAGCACGGGGTCCCGGGTTCGATTCCCGGCGGGGTCAGGGATTTTCTCTGCCTCGTGATGACTGGGTGTTGTGTGTTGTCCTTAGGTTAGTTAGGTTTAAGAAGTTCTAAGTTCTAGGGGACTCATGACCATAGTTGTTAAGTCCCATAGTGCTCAGAGCCATTTGAAACATTTTTTTTATTATTTTTTATGTTAAATGTTTTGTGTTGATCTGACTGCAACTGCGACTCTTTATCACGACCGTTTCCTTGTATGATTTTCCCAACTATTTAAATTGAAAAACCTCTTTTATGTTTCCATATTTCGTGTTCTGAAACTTTGGCACTTGTTTGTTGTATGTCATCATTCCGGTTTTGGAATATTATTGGTATCCTATTTTTTCCGCAACTACTTTAACAATTTCGATTTATTTTTGAGCTGTGGTAATATCCCTAGTAGAAATTGCAAGATCATCTGAAAAAGCGAGGCAATCTATTCTAAAATTACTTCTACCTAACTTGATTGATTGATCTATATTTTGACTCGACTTTTGCTGTCGCCAGTCTGTAATTACCTTTTCCAAAACACAGTTAAACAGTAGTAGAGAGAGTCCATCTCCCTGTCTAACACCAGACTTTATATCAAATGCCTCAGATATTTGTCCCATAAGTATAACTTTAGAGCTACTGTCGGTTGTCCTTAATCAGACTTTTATTATCTAGTCCTTGCTATTTTAAAATATGGAAAAGAGATGCATGATCAACTGAGTCATAGGCTTTTTTTTTAATCCACAAGTGTACAGACATTATTGTTACTAGAACCCCTTTGGGGCATAAGGACTAGTTTTAAATTAAGAACTTGTTCCGGACAGGATCTGTTTGGTCTAAAGCATGCTTGGTATTCACCAGCCTTAGGTTCTAACAGTTCTTGGGCTCGATGAAATAAACATCGCGAGAGAATTTTGTATGTGACTGGGAGAAGAGAGATTCCTTGGTAATAATTAACATCAGTTCTATCACCTTTTTTTAGGCAATGTATGAATTAGGGAAGTTTCGAGTCCTCAGCTATTTTCTCAGTTTAGCGGATACGTCCTATTACGAGTGATCGTATTTGAGTGATCTCTTTTATACTGTTAGAGCCTGCTGATTTTAGTAATTAAGCAGTCATACCGTCTTCTCTGAATGCTTTATTGTTTTTAAGTCTATAAATTTGTTTAGTTATTTCGCGTTCGTCAGGTTCTGCAGAGTTAGGGTTGGTGTTATCAGTTTCCTCTGGTTGGAATTTATTCGCTGGTTCTGGACAGTTCAATATTTTTTCAAAATAATTACCAAGTATCTTACAATTTACCTAGTTGTTAAGAGCAAAACTGCCATTTTCATGTTTGAAGCAGAGACTATGAGGTTGCTAACTGATTAGTTTTGTTTTGAATCTCTTATAGAAGTTTATTGCATTGTTCTTTTGGAAGTCTTTCTCGATTTCTAAAGGTTGGCATTTTCGTAGTTTCTTTTAGAGTGTCGGATTAATTTAGATACTTCTTTTCTTACAGTTAGAAAGGCGTTGTACGTATTTTCAGTGTTGTTACTATTACAATTTTCGGATGCCTCATTGCTAGACTCAACTGCTGTTTCATAATCCTTGCTTCACCAAGGTGTTTTTGTTTCTTTCGAAGCGGAATTAAATTTTGTGCTGTTTTGATGAGTTTTTCTGTTAGATTTTGCCAATTTTTGGATTTTTTTGGTCGAGTTCGCTTGTTAGAGTCGCGAATTTTTGGCGGCGTCAGATTTTGGGATAACATTTCTTGTTTTGAAGAGTTCTTCAGGTAGAAATTTTACTTTTATTCGCATTAAATAATGGTCAGAACGAGTATTAGTCCTTTTCCTAACTTGGACATTTAAAATTTCTTTGTCGTTAGGGTATGAAATTGCTCTATGATCGATTTGAAATTCCCCAATAAATGTACTAGGTCCTGCCAAGTTTCTTGTTTAGAAGAGTTCTTTGAAAATGTGTTGACATGATTTTGAGGTTAAAGTTTTTGCACGTTTAAACGTCTTTGGACATTTTGGTTTGTCCATTTATCTGCAGGAAATCCACCTACCGTTTTCTTATACTTTTTTTCTCTTTACATAATTGTGTATTAAAATTTCCCATTAAAATTTTAAAGTGGTTTGAGGGAATTTTCGAGATTATGCTTTCTAACCTATCCCAAGATACATTAGCTGCTTCACTTTTTTACAGTTATCCTCACTGAATGGCATATGGGCATTAATTAAAGTGTTTTCTTTATTTGCGTATTGAAGAGAAATTGTCATTAGTCTGTTATTAGCGGGTTTTACCTCCTTTATTGATTTTAAATTATTTTTATAGACAGCAAAAGCAACTCCCGGATGTGGTATATTATTAAGTATTCCTTTAATTGCCGAAATCCATGGCGTTACTGTCTGTCAAACGTGTTTCTTGAAGTGCCAAAATTTGAATCTTCTTTTAATGTATCTCCCAATTTATGAAGTTTACTTGATTGAAGGTTGTTTGTATCTTAAGTGTAGCAAAATATGTATTTGTTTTGATTTTAAGTTGGCTAGAGGACTCCGACTTCCTTTGTTAAATCACATTGCATTTTAACCTGGCCGCCCCTTAATCCGAAAGATCAGTTGCGCCAGTATGAGGCCTACTGGCAGTGGATTTGACCACCTGGCGTAATAGTGTGACCATCAAAATGCTCCATGATGATTGAGGTGGGGTTGAGTAGACTCACTTAGTGAACTCGGCGGAAAGATTAGTTCCAGGACATAAATTTCAGCAGCACCACTGACGCTTTGCTGCTTGCCACAAGACGGAAGCAAAGTGGATTTGCCATTTTTTTTTCATGCTCCGGGACTGCTTATACTGTATTCGGAGCTGTCCACCATATCTCATGGAAAGTCCACTATCCGCCACCTGTGACCAGTCCAATACCCTACGCAAGGTCGGCCTCTTAGACTTTTAGTTACAAAGTCTCGAAACCTGGATGGTTTCTGTTTTATTTTTTCTACGTGGGAACATGCGTAAATCTGGCAATGTAGTGAGTAATATTTTCTGTATTATTCAGTATATTGCCAGGTTTAGTCATGTACCCAAGTAAAACGGTTATTAGCAATTACAGCATGCTCTTTATACTGTACTTATCGAAACATACGTATTTTTAATACATTCAGCTCTAAGCGTTGTTGTACAGTTTACATTACAGATGTTTTATTGTTTATAACATATTTTCATATATCCCAAAGTAAGCTTTAGTGTATTTGTGCGAAGTTGGGAGAACATGTTGTGTTGCTTCTCTGAGTGCCTTTGTACATTACCTAATAAGGGTAGCAGCGACCATGAAGGAATTCATCTCACGTATTAGCCTTTCGTTTGTACACGCCAGTCTTTATCCGACTCCATAAGCAAAACTCAAATGGCGCAAGATTTTGCGATCTCAGTGGTCAGTTAATTATACTACCATGACCAACCCAGCCGGCCGAAGTGGCCGTGCGGTTAAAGGCGCTGCAGTCTGGAACCGCAAGACCGCTGCGGTCGCAGGTTCGAATCCTGCCTCGGGCATGGATGTTTGTGGTGTCATTAGGTTTAACTAGTTCTAAGTTCTAGGGGACTAATAACCTCAGCAGTTGAGTCCCATAGTGCTCAGAGCCATTTGAACCATTTGACCAACCCAGCGGTAATGAGATGTTTCCTTACGCTTCTGGTAAAATATTGAAGATCTCCCTCATGTGGAAGCAGATTGCACTTCGCGTGGCCAAAGGAAAATCCTGAAGAGTCCATCAAACGAATTTGGCATTCTCTCCCTTCTAACATGACTGGAACTGACAACGTGTTACCGAACATGCCGCACCAAACATTGACTAAAGACGAATTTGGATGTTGGTTTCCACTGCAGTGTGTGGTTCTTTTCTGCCACCAACGATGATTATTACGTGTGTTGTTGATTTTGTGTGAACCTTTCTACACAAGTTAAGTATTAATGGAAGAAAAGACGATTGTGACTTAATCAGTAGCGTAACTCAAGTCGTGTGGGACTCCTGCTAATGTGAAAGTTGTAACGTAGGTACAAGTTTTTCGCGTGTAATGTTCGCCATACACGTCCTCGTGGGACATTGCTCTGTCTAGAAAACCGCTGTGTCTTGTTAGTTGGGCTACAGTGCACTATCTCAACAATGAACAACACGTTCAGAAGAAAAATTGGTTTGAAGAATACCTGTGTCATGAAATGTGCTGAAAACTCAGGTAAACATGAGAGGTGGCATGAGCCCCCTCTCATATTTCTATCTTACGACTCTCCTCTCTATTTGCATGCGGTGGAGGGCTGCTATTCCTTCACACGCGGACTTCCCACGCAGCGTCTCTCGTCACCCGGGTGGTCCGGTGACAGGCGGGTTAAGCCGACGTGTGTGAGGCAGTCGAGTGAATGCTTTGCAGACGCCGACATTGTCAAGAGACACGCCCGCTGGGGTGTGAAGTAGCGGCTGGGCTAGAGGTTCCGTTACTTCGGAGAAACTTAGCGAAAACACTTTCTGGCGGGCTACCAGCGAGGCGTGGGAATGACTTGTGTACCCTGGCAGTTGTGGCGGGAAAATTCCCGCACTTTCTGCAAAATAGTAACGGTGATTGGTTTGCTCAGGGCATAGCGCCGTGACGTAGCAAAATCAGCACAGAAATTGGCGCCAAGAATCTCCATTGGTGGAATGGTAGTGCTCCGGCAATGGAGTGGAATTTCCGCCGGTTTTTGGGTTGCTGATTGGAACGTAACCACGGCCACTGTCGTGGGGGCGGGAATGTTGTGAGTTCGGCCTGCAGGGGTGCTCTAAGGGTCGGCAGTCGCCTTTCGGTCGAGGACGTCGAAGCAACCAGCCCTCGCCTGCGGTACGCCAGATCGTGTTCTGGGAGATAAGAAGACCGTTTGGTAATGTACGTCCGCAGCACCGGCAGATAGGGATTTTCCTAGGTGACAATCAGAGCTCAGCAGAGCGCGCCTGTTCATCCTTTTCTTTGTTCTGTTTCGAGTAGCAGCAATTACTGTTGGGTTAGCTATGTGTCTCTCTTGAGATTTGAGTGGAAAGGAATTGGCTCCACATACCACCTCGTCTTAAACCTCACGATCTAGTTTAGGGACAACTTCACCTTTACAGTGTTTGTATGAATCTCCAAATTTGAGCCAATTTGATGTATTATATTTCCTGTGTTTCTTTTACTATTCAGTGTTTAGTCTTAATAAATCATATTGTTATTTTGGACAGAACTTTCATTCTGTTAATCGATAGAGCAACCCTATCATTCCTCACTATGCTAATGAAACCTTTGTTTATTTAACTTATTTATAAAATTAAATTATTGCAGGTGCCAAACTCTCTTCTACTCCACTGGCAGGGTTGATTAGAGTCAGTTCGCGTATTTTTTTTATCCTTGTGCAACAGCAAAAGTCGGAGTTAGAATAGGGGGGGGGGGGCTTAGAGCATGATTTACATATGTGGATTCTAGTAGAATTTAGTGATAAATACACTGATAGCCCCGGCACCTCGCAAACACTCTAATATCTGGAATTCCAACGGTTTTATTCGACAGCTATAGGAGCACTACCATCGCTGGAGCCGTCAACATACATCATATCTGCATATTCTTCATTGGTGCAGATATGTGGCATTTTAGCCAGTTCGTGTACAAACATAGTTTACCGATGGTTCATCCTGATATACTCTCAATCTCTTGCACTACTTCGCTCTGAGCATACCATGGATAACTGTGCGTGCAACGGGCTAGTTTAATGGCACTTATGCTTTCTGAGAGGAGAATGAAAGTAGCTAGATACTGTAGATTGGCGTAGAATAAGACGCCAAAAAAGATTGGGTGAGTAAGATACATTTGCGCGCTCCACTAGCCCAAGAGCTGGTGTACATTAAACATGCTCTATCTCGGAAACCATTAGGAGTAGGTCATATGACAATATGAAGTTTTGTTCCAAGTGAGCATATCCATGAATACTGACAGTTTCTTCGGGGCGCTCTATATAAGGGGAACACCATCTCTATTCCGACAGTCAGTTACCTTAACACCTGATGACATTGGTGGAGACAGCTATCTAAAAATGGAGTATTTTATTCAAAGTGATGCAGCAAGCAAACTTTGAAGAATCTACTGTTTCAAATGTGATTTCATATTTGGAAACAATTTTCATAATCTTTCCTTATACACGGAATGCAGATGATGTTACTCCTACTGAAATGCTAATCACTCGCATATGCAACCGTGTACACATTTCATGCCAGTTTGACGTTTAGTGTGTTGCATTTTTAATGTGCAGTGGCGTAGTTTCTTTCAAACCCCTTGAAAAGGAACAGTGATCGCCAATAAACAGGGATCAGTAAAGCAAAATGCATCCGGTGAACGGTTTTCGTAGTGTTGAGAGGTTCCATGCCCTCTTTTGCATGTCTCCTCTCATTTTCATAAACTTTATTAATGTTCTATGTCATTGCACGGTAGTAACAGACCGAATAAGGTTATTGTAATGGGAGCATTTGTGCTGAGATCTCAAAAAATACTTTTCACTTGATTCCTAAACATGTTGGGTAACTTCCCAGTGTGGCCTGAGTGAGGCGAGCATCGGAGGACGCGGCACACTGCATTTCCGGTTGGAGGCTGCACTTCACTGAATTCTGAGGGGTTCGTACAATAGGCTTAAGCGCCTGGCGGAACGACTGACGTCGGTCGAGTTTCGCCTATTATATGCAGGGTGAAACGACCTGCGGGACATCTGAGTGTCGCCGCAGTTTATGTGTTTACCGTTCCGGCGCGTTTGGAACGAAGACTCCTGGCACCAACTGACTGCATTGTCCTCCTGATTCTGAGAATACTTGTGGACTGTGCCTTGCTGCGTGCGACTGTCTGGCACCGGATTGCCGGTGGTCTAGGCAGGTTGTTTTCGTAGCCGGTCAAACGGCAAGTTCAGTGCCCTTAGATGAATAGCAGAGGCATGATTGGTCAACATAAACTGAGGCTAGTTGACGTCATAAAGCCCTGCTCGAAATTGGAGGAAACGGTCGCTATTGGCGCGAATGATGCTCTGAGACATTGTGGGGGAATTTTGGAATCAGAACTGAATGCTGATTCGCAGTTTTCGAGGAGAGTAGGGAGTTGAGCAATGCTGGCTTCGCTCTTGCATCACATCACAGAAGGGGATTCGGGATCTGATCTTCCTCAGAGTGGGACGGTTTTGCGACTTGGTCACTCGTTTTCGGAAGAACTTAGAATTCTCGGACAACCTTCGCGGCCAGGGGTGACACAGAGTCGCTGCACGGCAGAAATCGGCGCCTACATCATCAGGACGCTGCCTACCGACGTCGTGCTGCATATTTCATTACTGGTACAGTATTTTACGGCTCCGGAATTGTAGGACCTTATCAATTTTGTACTGAAACCCTCAGCAACACGCGTGCTCGCTTTGCTACACCTTGCTTGTTTCTCCTTGTGATCCCATTTGAGCTCTCACTACTAATTGCGATACTGCTATATAGAAGGGAGATTAATATTTGATTCATTACGACCTCCAGTCATTATCGTCAATCTATTGCATCATAGAGAGTAGGAGCCCCCTGTTCTCGAGACAACTCTTGTTCTCATAACAGTTCAGTGTAGCCTATCCTTTAACGTACTGTGTGTGTCGACAATCATGCGCATTTATGTTCTGATATATAAAAAAACTCATTGTAATATTTAATGCGCATATCATTTCGTAGATGTAGGCAGAATCACATTTCCTGTTGTTTGTTATGATGAAGTTCTCTTTTTCTCAGTAGATTACGATTTTTATTAAATTATTGTGAGTGTGCACACCTTATTTTGATTACGTAGGCTTTCCCGGCGTAATAAGTCTTGAATAGGAAACCCGGGGTGTACAAAATTTCGTGTCAATGTGGGAAAGCTTACGTTGGCCGTTCTATTCGCATAGTGCATTACAGGTGTTTGGAACATCGCCGTCATACGAGGCTACAACAGCCGGAAAAATCGGCGGTAGCAGAACACTGCCTAAATGAGGGACACAAAATGAAATCTGAGGAAACTGTTATGGTTGCCAACATTTCCGGTTTGTGGAACAGTGTGTATAAAGAGGCGATTGGAATTAGGTTGGCTGATAATTTAATCAACAGAGACAATGAATGGGTTTCCTCTTAGCAAAACGTGGAATCCTGTATTATCTCGCATCAAAACTGAACGTTCTTCGGCGCGGCCTTGATTGCGATATATCGTTGCCAGCAGTGTTTCACTAAGGGCGGCGCCACCTCCCTGTTTTGGAAGGCAGAAACCGTGATGGGCGGCGCATGCGCCGTGTACTGAACGGTGGCTTATACAGTGTGCTACAAAAAGGTACGGCCAAACTTTCAGGAAGTATTCCTCACACACAAACAAAGAAAAGATGTTATGTGGACATGTGTCCGGAAACGCTTAATTTCCATGTTAGAGCTCATTTTAGTTTCTTCCACCTACGCTCAATGGAGCACGTTATCATGATTTCATACGGGATACTCTACCTGTGCTGCTAGAACATGCGCCTTCACAAGTACGACACAACATGTGGTTCATGCACGATGGAGCTCCTGCACATTTCAGTCGATGTGTTCGTACGCTTTTCAACAACAGATTCGGTGACCGATGGATTGGTAGAGGCGGAACAATTCCATGGCCTCCACGCTCTCCTGACCTCAACCCTCTAGACTTTCATTTATGGGGGCATTTGAAAGCTCTCGTCTACGCAACCCCGGTACCAAATGTAGAGACTCTTCGTGCTCGTATTGTGGACGGTTGTGATACAATACGCCATTCTCCAGGGCTGCATCAGCGCATCAGGGATTCCATGCGACGGAGGGTGGATACTTGTATCCTCGCTAACGGAGGACATTTTGAACATTTCCTGTAACACAGTGTTTGAAGTCACGTTGGTACGTTCTGTTGCTGTGTGTTTCCATTCCATGATTAATGTGATTTGAAGAGAAGTAATAAAATGAGCTCTAACATGGAAAGTAAGCGTTTCCGGACACATGTCCACACAACACATTTTCTTTCTTTGTGTGTGAGGAATGTTTCCTGAAAGTTTGGCGGTACCTTTTTGTAACACCCTGTATAGGACGTCGATTTGCAACCTGTCGTCAGTTCTCAGCGGGACTCATCAGCAGAAGCAGCGTTTTCCTGAAGATGGCGACCAGTTGGTTGGCCGAAATATCGACTCAAGTTGATTCTAGGTTCTGGCAGCAAATCCGAAGAGACTTTCAACACTCCTTATTTTACCAACTAGCAGGGTCCACCATAATTTCCTTCCGTTACCGTTGTGCGCATAATTAATTAGCTGGTAGATAAGGAGGGGGTCGGGTGCATGTCTCGTTCTCATGCAAAATTTGTCTTAATTATAGAGGTAGGGGAAGGCGGGGCAAGATGGGGAAGCTAACTTTAAACCCTTACAAAAGGAAAAAAATAAACAAATTCAAGTAGGTTTGATTGTCATTTGTTTATTTAACCATTGAATTACAATAGCATGCAAAGAAACCTGCGAACTTGTTACATTTAGTTAGAAATATCTCGATTTGAAATACAAACTACCAATTCCCCGTCTTGCCCCATATGCGGGGTAAGATGGGGAACTAGCATGAATTCATCTCTAAAACTTAAATAAGGACTGGAATAACGAAATAATGTAACGATAAGGTTTCGAAACATGGCTCTGCGAATTGTAGAATCGGGTATTACGTTTTATTTAGGCCTCTTATTTTCACATAGTACACAAGTGTGGACAGCCTCGTCATCATCACTTTCTGTCCCTGCACAAGTGTCGTGGGCGCTCCGACGCTGAAACACATATTTCTGTGGCACGTTAAACCGTCGAGCAGCCCTGAAAGAACCCATATGACCTTCCATAACAGCATTTACAGTGCCTTCCATTGAGTCCAATGACCAATCTTGCCTAGACGTTTGTCGCCGATACTTGCCAACCATCTGAAATAAAACACGTGGAACGTACTATTGAGTCAGTTCATTTCTGGTAATCTATATTATACAGTAAATACCATATTTCCAATAGTCAGTAGTTAAAACATACCAAGAATACTGACTTTGCACGTTTTGTGTATTTTTATTCACCATATAGCCTAAGGCATACTTTGTAATTAATTAGGAAACGTTGGAATAACGAATACCATTCTATTTACAATTGTATTCAACGTATAATGTACGTGTTCAAAACCCTCAGCGAGGTAAACACATGAGACGATAAGAACGTAATGGTTGTACAAATAGTATGGGCAAAGCGAGGAAGCTCCCCATCTTGCCCCACCCCGTCTTGCCCCCTACCATTCTGTCAGGTTATATTACGCCTAAATGAACACTATGTAGTGAACATTGACTACTGACACAGCAGTTTACTGTTAATAAGACGTACTATTCAGTGCTATATATACAGTCTGGACAAATGTTCACGAAACACATGTTTTAGGACCTCGAAAGGTGTAAAACATTGCAAATCAGTGTAACAATTGTACGTACCCTTGTAAAGCTCACATAAATCGCCGAGAAACTAAGGTTCAGCAATGTCAACACACTGGGACCTGTGTATTGATGATGTTGACGTAGCTATCCACAGATGGCAATACTCTAACTGTAGCTTATAGCCCTTCCCCGTCTTACCCCACCTCCCTGTCTTGCCCCGCCTTCCCCAAAAAACTCTTCTCCACCCCGGCACCTCGCAGTGTGTAGAAGGTAAAGCAAGTAATACTTGTTACCCAGCAGTACTAATGATTATGGCAATCAGAACAAACGCATTAATTACCCAAATCTTGGCCCAGACCCAGTAGCAAGTGCTTCCAGAGAGCACAAGGCTTACAACGCCCACCATCTCAGCCGCGTCGCTTCTCCTCAGGCTACGACGCTGCCGACACTTGCTCGAGCACGGCTCCCGCCCTTAATTTCTTCACGTCCTTTCCTCTCCGCCAAACCTCCCGCGCCGTCTTAATAAACGTCGGGGCGCGAGCCCAGTCCTCGCCCTCTAGCCCACCCAGCCCTTCCCGACGACTGTTTTATTATTGCCGCCGCTGACGCGCCAGAGCGCCGAGCCGGCGGGAGTTGAACGTCGCAACACGGATTTCATTATCCTTCCGCCCTGGCGGCACTTGTCGCCGCCGCCAGCAATTAGCATCGTTAGCAGCGCGAGAATCCCCGGAGACCCAGGACCGCCCGCGTAGACCCTCACAGCCGCCACGGGGGGTCCTCGGCTCTGCCGCCCCCCGAGCAATTACGCCCCCTTCCTAGGCCTAGGCTCAACAGTGGTGCCTCCTGTACTAAACTTACTTGTCGTTCCTAAGTAGTACCGATCTCATAAGTCACAGACTAGTCCACAAACGACGTAGATCAAGGAACTAGGTTTCTTCGACCTCAGCCACACATTCAACGCTGTTGTTTCTGATACACTAACTGCAAAAAAATTGTGTAATTATTGTAGCAATTAAGAAACAGTTTCAATTATATTGTGCAACGTGTATCAATGCGCTAAAAATATGTTAAATATACTCTAAAAACTTTAAAATACACGTAAACACATTATTTCGTGAATGAGATTTTCACTCTGCAGCGGAGTGTGCGCTGATATGAAACTTCCTGGCAGATTAAAACCGTGTGCCGGGCCGAGACTCGAACTCGGGACCATTGCCTTTCGCGGGCAAGTGCTCTACCAACTGAGCTACCCAAGCACGACTCACGCCCCGTCCTCACAGCTTTACTTCTGCCAGTACCTCGTCTCCTACCTTCCAAACGTAACAGAAGCTCTTCTGCGAAGAAGAGCTCAGTTGGTAGAGCACTCGCCCGCGAAAGGCAAAGGTCCCAAGTTCGAGTCTCGGCCCGGCACACAGTTTTAATCTGCCAGGAAGTTTCATATTATTTCGTCTTTTATTACTCTAAAGAGCTAAAAAATTGGTATACCTGCCTAATACGGCGTAGGGCCCCCGCGAGCACACAGAAGTGCCACAAAATGACGTGGCATGGACTCGCCTTATGTCTGAAGTAGTACTGGAGGGATATCATGACTTCTGCAGGGCTGTCCATAAATCCATAGGAATACGAGAATATGAGAGGGTGGAGATCTCTTCTCAACAGCACGTTGCAAGGCGTCCCAGATATGCTCAATAATGTTCAGATATGTGTTGTTTAGCAGCCAGCGAAAGCGTTTAAACTCAGAAGAGTATTCCTGGAGCCACTCTGTAGCAATTCTTGACGTGTGGGGTATCGCATTGTCCTGCCGTAAATGTCCAAGTTTGTCGGAATGAACAATGGACATGAATGGATGCAGGTCATCAGACATGATGCTTACGTACGTGGCACCTGTCAGAGTCGTATCTATGTATCAGGTGTTCCATGTCACTGCAACTCCACACGCCCCACACCATTACAGAGCCTGCACCAGCTCGAACAAACCTCTGTGACATGCAGAGTCCATGGATTCAACATGTTGTCTTCATATCCGTACACGTCCATGCGCTCGATGCAATTTGAAATGAGACTCTTCCGATCAGGCAGTATGTTTCCAGTCGTCAACAGTCCAACGACGGTGTTAATGGGCCCAGGCGAACCGTAAAGCTTTGTGTGGTGCAGTCATCAAGGGTACACGAGTGGGTCTTCGGCTCCGACAGCCCATGTTGATGATGTTCTGTTGAGTGGTTCGCACGCTGACACTTGTTGATGGCACAGTATTGAAATCTGCAGCAATTTTCTGAAGGTTTGCACTTCTCTCACGTTGTACTATTCGATTCAGTCGTCGTTGGTCCCGTTCTTGCTGGATCTTTTCCGGCCGCAGCGATGTCGGAGATCTGATGCTTTACTGGGTTTCTGATATTTACGGTACGCTCGTGAATGATTGTAAGGGAAAATCCCCACTTCATCGTTACCTCGGAGATACTGTGTCCCATTGCTCGAGCGCCGATTATAGCACCACGTTCAAACTCACTTAAATCTTGATAACCGGCCATTGTAGCATCAGTAATCGATCTAACAGCTGCGCCAGACACTTGTTGTCTCATATAGGCGTTGCCGACCGCAGCGCCGTATTCTTTCTGTTCATATACACTCCTGGAAATGGAAAAAAGAACACATTGACACCGGTGTGTCAGACCCACCATACTTGCTCCGGACACTGCGAGAGGGCTGTACAAGCAATGATCACACGCACGGCACAGCGGACACACCAGGAACCGCGGTGTTGGCCGTCGAATGGCGCTAGCTGCGCAGCATTTGTGCACCGTCGCCGTCAGTGTCAGCCAGTTTGCCGTGGCATACGGAGCTCCATCGCAGTCTTTAACACTGGTAGCATGCCGCGACAGCGTGGACGTGAACCGTATGTGCAGTTGACGGACTTTGAGCGAGTGCGTATAGTGGGCATGCGGGAGGCCGGGTGGACGTACCGCCGAATTGCTCAACACGTGGGGCGTGAGGTCTCCACAGTACATCGATGTTGTCGCCAGTGGTCGGCGGAAGGTGCACGTGCCCGTCGACCTGGGACCGGACCGCAGCGACGCACGGATGCACGCCAAGACCGTAGGATCCTACGCAGTGCCGTAGGGGACCGCACCGCCACTTCCCAGCAAATTAGGGACACTGTTGCTCCTGGGGTATCGGCGAGGACCATTCGCAACCGTCTCCATGAAGCTGGGCTTCGGTCCCGCACACCGTTAGGCCGTCTTCCGCTCACGCCCCAACATCGTGCAGCCCGCCTCCAGTGGTGTCGCGACAGGCGTGAATGGAGGGACGAATGGAGACGTGTCGTCTTCAGCGATGAGAGTCGCTTCTGCCTTGGTGCCAATGATGGTCGTATGCGTGTTTGGCGCCGTGCAGGTGAGCGCCACAATCAGGACTGCATACGACCGAGGCACACAGGGCCAACACCCGGCATCATGGTGTGGGGAGCGATCTCCTACACTGGCCGTACACCACTGGTGATCGTCGAGGGGACACTGAATAGTGCACGGTACATCCAAACCGTCATCGAACCCATCGTTCTACCATTCCTAGACCGGCAAGGGAACTTGCTGTTCCAACAGGACAATGCACGTCCGCATGTATCCCGTGCCACCCAACGTGCTCTAGAAGGTGTAAGTCAACTACCCTGGCCAGCAAGATCTCCGGATCTGTCCCCCATTGAGCATGTTTGGGACTGGATGAAGCGTCGTCTCACGCGGTCTGCACGTCCAGCACGAACGCTGGTCCAACTGAGGCGCCAGGTGGAAATGGCATGGCAAGCCGTTCCACAGGACTACATCCAGCATCTCTACGATCGTCTCCATGGGAGAATAGCAGCCTGCATTGCTGCGAAAGGTGGATATACACTGTACTAGTGCCGACATTGTGCATGCTCTGTTGCCTGTGTCTATGTGCCTGTGGTTCTGTCAGTGTGATCATGTGATGTATCTGACCCCAGGAATGTGTCAATAAAGTTTCCCCTTCCTGGGACAATGAATTCACGGTGTTCTTATTTCAATTTCCAGGAGTGTATGTCTATATTTGAATATCCGTGGCTATACCAGTTTCTTTGGTGCTTTACTGTCACCCTCTAATCATTAGACGCTTTCTATCTTTAGCATTAGTTGCTTTTACTGCAGCAAATTAAGAATTTTTGCATCAAATATCGCATGGTGAAATATTTTTGTTTCCTCAGTGACCGGTTTCGATATGTCTAGCTGTCATATTCGGTTCATGGGAATAGTACTAGTGATCATAAGGGCTCACTCCACGTACAAAATACAGGAGCTACGCTGGGGTGTGAAATACATACAATATGGTAATTTATAAGTTTAATAAAAATAAATTGCTTCAATAGTGTGCGTCGGAGCTGTGGCGAGTTCGTCCGAGCAGTCTTTACATCTATGTCCCATAAGAAAAAAAAATGTCGGACCGTAGGTCTCCTCGGACAAAACTGCCGCCATTCTGGGGAACACTGTTAGCGGTATGTATTTTTATTCATTGTTTTAATTACTCTGTTTTCTGTGCATTACAAGCATATGTCACATCTGTAAATGGGTCTGTTCTCTTTATGGCTGTACGATTCAAGCACAGTAACATTTCCATAAGGTCCTAAGATGACAGCTAGACCTGTCGAAACGGGTCACTGGAGAAACAAAAATATTTCAACAGAATACCTTGGCTGCAAAAATCGTTATTTATAGTTATAAATCAGATCACACCCAGAAACATGTGTAACTTATACATTTAACTATTTTTCTCACTCTCCTGGAAGAAACGGTTTCCTTCTGTCCCTTTAAATATTTTTACGTAAAGAGGAGGACCTCTTTACTTCATACGAATTCACAGGACAGACCAATAACGAGGCTATGTCACTTACCGAATAAGCATGAAGCTGTTTCTCAGATTCTTCATGTAACATCTTATTCCTGTTCTAAATAAACATTAAATCTTCATTACTTGCTTTAGTTTTCTCCATTCTGTTAGGGAAGACACTTTCCTATTTCTTTTGGTATGTCTTTGTTGACAGATGCTTCGTACATTGAGCCATGTGCGGCATGCGTTCATGCCGTTTGTTCTTTGGCGTTTTGTCTTTGGCGTCTTGCTTCTTCCTTACTTACTGGCGTAACAAAGCTGCTGGCTTGCCTCCTTGAGTGGCAGCAGCAGCGCTTATCGATATTAGTACTGTCGCACTATGTTTGGTGTGACCGCTAGTATTTCCGGGTGGTGGTGGTACGTGTGGTAGTCGGTCGGTTGGGATGGAGCAGCGAGGAACTCTCCATGGCTCGGGGCCAGTCTGGGACTGCTGGCGGTGTGCATGCACTGTCGGATCATGAGGCGCTAGCTGCGAGAGCGACAAAGTTCGTTACCAACCGAACCGACAATCCTTTCCACGAACAATAAGAGACTGGAATAGAAGGGAGAACCGATAGAGTTACTCAAGGTACCCTCCGCCACCCACCGTTAGGTGGCTTGCGGAGTATGGATGCAGATGTAGAGTAGAACCTGGGCGCTAATGTTGAGTGATCAGTTAACCTGCTATGAAACCTCAACTATTGTGACATCTCTTCGTTCATTGGCGGGTTGTTGCTCCCTGGGCTGTTCGGGCTAGCAGCAATGTATGATGTGTTGGAGTCGGCGAAATCTTGCAGCCATCTTCCTACACTGCCGGCCACCGTAAATGCAACACCAAGAAAGACAAGAGGTAGCACAACAAGATTTATTTTGTAGATAACATGTTGACCAAGTATCAAATGATTACGTTTACAGACGTCTGTGACATGTGGTTCCTGCCAGAATCAGTAGCCAGAGTAGCCGCCATTGTTGGGGATCACCGCTGCCACACGTCTCGGCATTGAGTCAAAGAGACGTTGGATGTGTTCCTGGGGTACAGCAGCCCAAGCAGTTTCCACACGTTGCCAAAGATCATCTGGTGTGGCAGCTGGGGATGTAATCTGGGTCACTCGTTGAGCAACGATGGACCACATGTTTTCTATCGGCGAAAGATCCGGAGAGCGAGCCGGTCAGGGAAGCAATTCAATCTGGTTATTGACGAAGAACCTTTGGACAATGCGTGCCACGTGTAGTCGCGCATTATCCTGTTGAAATATGGCTGTGGCCGAGCCCTGAAGGTAAGGAAGGACAACTGGCTCCAGCACCTCGGATATGTAGCGTCGGCTATTTAAAGTACCGGCAATGCGTACTAGAGGCGTGCGAGAGTAATATCCAATGCCGCCCCATACCATAATACCTGGTGCAAGACCAGTGTGGCGGTGCATAATGCGGCTGTCCAGCATCCTCTCTCCACGGTGTCTCCACACTCGAATCCGACCATCGTGGTCCTGCAGACAGAAGCGTGCCTCGTCAGTAAAGACAACGTCATTCCATTCTGCCGTCCACATCCGTCTGTCATCACTCCATTGGCGACGGAGACGTCTGTGGTTCTGCGTCAATGGTAGACGAAGCAATGGACGTCTTGCGGACAGACCACTCTGCTGTAAACGGCGTCGAATGGTACGCGCAGACACTGGATGATGCGTTACAGACGCAATGTGCTGTGCTATGGTTCGGGATGTCACTGAACGATCCGCCACTGCCATGCGCACAATTTGCCTATCAGCACGTGCAGTGGTGCACCGAGGTGAATGCGATCGACCACGTCGGTCCGTCGTACCCTCCTGCATCCAACGGTCACATATCCGCATTACAGTTGTTTGGTTTCGTCCAACACGACTAGCGATTTCTCTGTATGATAGTCCACAATCTCGGTAAGCCACTATCCTTCCTCTGTCGAACTCGGATACTTGATCAAAAGATGTTCGCTGTTGTCTACGAGGCATAACTGATCGTCTTGTGAAACAACCACAAGGTAAACACACGTGCCAAACGTACACTCGTCGAAATCGCCAAGCCTTAAATGGCGCTATGAGGTGGCGCCACAGGCGCGCGTGATGTGCGTCTGCGCTGAAATTCTAATCAGATGCATATCTCATCGCTGCAAACCCATGGTGTAAATTTCACTTGATTCGGATGCTTCCTTCAGGGTGTTGCATTTACGGTGGCCAGCAGTGTATATTGTGATTAATTATTAAATTGATTGTTACTTGTCAGTGAAGTGCACTAGCGGTATTTTCTGCCCTGTGGTCGTTAACGCCCCAGTTACCTGCACTGGTCGTTGGCGTTGATTTCCGGCAGTGTGCCTTTCCTCGTCGTGTTGGTGCTGTCTGATGCGGCGTGTAGTTCGACAACCTTCAAGTTGTTTTTTTTTTATATTTTGCTTGGAGTGGTTATTGTTCCCCTGGCTGATTTTGCACTCCAAATTTGGAAGTCGTAGTGCTTTTCGTATCCTCGTCATCCGCCGATATTTTCCATCGTTGTGCCATTGGTCAGACGGAAGGGAATTGGTTAAATTGTTAATCGGTCCTTCAGCCATCCCTAGTTTGGGTTGTCATCCGATTATTTAGCATCATATTACTGCCGTTTGCCACTTGTTACGACTTCTGCAGTACTTGTTAGCGGCAGCCGGCCGCGGTGGTCTCGCGGTTCTAGGCGCGCAGTCCGGAACCGTGCGACTGCTACGGTCGCAGGTTCGAATCCTGCCTCGGGCATGGATGTGTGTGACGTCCTTAGGTTAGTTAGGTTTAAGTAGTTCTAAGTTCTAGGGGACTGATAACCACAGCAGTTGAGTCCCATAGTGCTCAGAGCCATTTGAACCATTTGTTAGCGGCAGACACAGTAGCTGCGCCAAAGACTGAGACGGCATGGAGTTTTACAATTATTTATTGAACTTTCTTTACAGTTTCTCCCTCGTCGTCGCTGCCCAGCCATGGGGATCCCTCCGCCTGGCTGCTGCTGTGTAGATTCTCCGATAATGCGCTTAACAAGCGCCACCAGTGCTCCACTGAAGCCAGGATGCCCTGTGGTTGAGATGAACTCGTCGCCGTGAGGTCAGCTGCCGACGCCTGCTGCACCGGCGGCTGGGAAGCCGTCAGTCGCGATGTCTGCGAGGTCCCGTCATGGACGGAGCACGCGCCGTCGGGCCAGGTTGCCATGAGTTCCGGGCGTCAGTACCCGGTGGCGCCTGTGACCAAAACCGCGCTGCGGCCGGTCCTGCTGGGAGTTCTCGGTGTATTTAGTCAGCCATGGTGCCGACCGAGAAGTTGGCATCTGGCGGCGAACGGATGACTGCTGCGAGCTGGAACAGGCTTCCGGAATCGTCACCTACGAAGATTGAACATCGGACATGGACCACGTACGTCCTCAGATCCGAACTGCTTCCTAATGGCTTCTCTCTGTTGCTGCTTGCGCTCTACTATTTATATTCGGCAGGAGGATGTTTTTTACCCTCGGTGGTAGCTTTTTGTTATTACTCCCGCAGTATATTGCAGCGTAACTGAGCGTGCTGGCCTCACTTCCCCTTACTCAGCACTCCAGGCTTCGCTTGGCGCTCGGTCTGCATGCGTCCTTGCGTCAGCCGATTGGTAGACTGCTTCTGTCAGCAAGGCTATCTGTGCCGCGCTTACTTCGCAACGCCTCGGTCGCTGGCTGTTTTGCCATTCTCCATTGCGTGAAGCAACGCTTACTTCATGTGGCCGCAACATTCAACTCATGGCTGCCTGTCTCAGCTCACCTTACGTTTGAGCTACCTTCTCAGGCTGACCCTTGGGACACTTCTGAGCAGCACTTGTTCTGTTTGTTTTAGATTGTGATTTCCATTTTAGTTTGAAGTATTGTGCGAGGCCTTCGGCCATGTATTAATTCATTTCTTTTAAATTTTACATAAAGGCCTTCAACTGTGTTAAATTAAAATTTTGATGATTCATGTTATTTAAAATTTTTCCTTAAAATTTGTTCTGTCGGAAATTGTTTGTAATCCAGGCCCTAAGCCGTTAATTGTTTGCTGTGTTACGTGTGGCCTTCAGCTGAGGATTTACGTGAACCCCTTTTAATAAGGCATTCAACCAAGTGTATTTTTTAAAGACAAATTTTTTATAAGAAGGTAGGGGTTTATTGTAAATTGTTTGTCTGACCTGTAGTTCAGGCCTTCAGCCATTGTTTCAAATTTGTTTGTGGCCTTCAGCCGTGCAATAAGTTAATATTTCTTTAATAAGGCTTTCGACCATTGGGTTGTAAGTTTAAAAGAAATTTCTTGGTTAGAAAAATTGTTTATTAATGTGTTTTAATTATAATTGTCCTTCAGACGTGTAGTGTAGGTCATCAGCCGCTAATTGTTTTCAATTGCATTTTTTTAAATTTTTACCTTCGATTTTTAATGTCTTTTGATTTCTAAGTCAGATCTTCAGCTGTTATTGTTTTTGGTGTGGTTTTGCGCCTTCAGCCCATAAAGCATCTGAAGTTTTCTTTAACTAGGCCTTCAGCCGTATTGTCTAATTGTGATCTTTTAAAGCATTGTGTAAATAAGCGGCTCTTAGAAAAATAAAGTTGCGTGTTTGATTGTGCAACTCACAGTAACTACACTCCTGGAAATTGAAATAAGAACACCGTGAATTCATTGTCCCAGGAAGGGGAAACTTCATTGACACATTCCTGGGGTCAGATACATCACATGATCACACTGACAGAACCACAGGCACATAGACACAGGCAACAGAGCATGCACAATGTCGGCACTAGTACAGTGTATATCCACCTTTCGCAGCAATGCAGGCTGCTATTCTCCCATGGAGACGATCGTAGAGATGCTGGATGTAGTCCTGTGGAACGGCTTGCCATGCCATTTCCACCTGGCGCCTCAGTTGGACCAGCGTTCGTGCTGGACGTGCAGACCGCGTGAGACGACGCTTCATCCAGTCCCAAACATGCTCAATGGGGGACAGATCCGGAGATCTTGCTGGCCAGGGTAGTTGACTTACACCTTCTAGAGCACGTTGGGTGGCACGGGATACATGCGGACGTGCATTGTCCTGTTGGAACAGCAAGTTCCCTTGCCGGTCTAGGAATGGTAGAACGATGGGTTCGATGACGGTTTGGATGTACCGTGCACTATTCAGTGTCCCCTCGACGATCACCAGTGGTGTACGGCCAGTGTAGGAGATCGCTCCCCACACCATGATGCCGGGTGTTGGCCCTGTGTGCCTCGGTCGTATGCAGTCCTGATTGTGGCGCTCACCTGCACGGCGCCAAACACGCATACGACCATCATTGGCACCAAGGCAGAAGCGACTCTCATCGCTGAAGACGACGTCTCCATTCGTCCCTCCATTCACGCCTGTCGCGACACCACTGGAGGCGGGCTGCACGATGTTGGGGCGTGAGCGGAAGACGGCCTAACGGTGTGCGGGACCGTAGCCCAGCTTCATGGAGACGGTTGCGAATGGTCCTCGCCGATACCCCAGGAGCAACAGTGTCCCTAATTTGCTGGGAAGTGGCGGTGCGGTCCCCTACGGCACTGCGTAGGATCCTACGGTCTTGGCGTGCATCCGTGCATCGCTGCAGTCCGGTCCCAGGTCGACGGGCACGTGCACCTTCCGCCGACCACTGGCGACAACATCGATGTACTGTGGAGACCTCACGCCCCACGTGTTGAGCAATTCGGTGGTACGTCCACCCGGCCTCCCGCATGCCCACTATACGCCCTCGCTCAAAGTCCGTCAACTGCACATACGGTTCACGTCCACGCTGTCGCGGCATGCTACCAGTGTTAAAGACTGCGATGGAGCTCCGTATGCCACGGCAAACTGGCTGACACTGACGGCGACGGTGCACAAATGCTGCGCAGCTAGCGCCATTCGACGGCCAACACCGCGGTTCCTGGTGTGTCCGCTGTGCCGTGCGTGTGATCATTGCTTGTACAGCCCTCTCGCAGTGTCCGGAGCAAGTATGGTGGGTCTGACACACCGGTGTCAATGTGTTCTTTTTTCCATTTCCAGGAGTGTATTTACGACCCCATCCACAATCGTGACCTTATACTCTGGACTCTTGAGTACCTACCAACCAGGTTTCATTTACTTGCAGGGCAGAAGATAGAGGCGTCTCTCTTTCTTCCAAATATGGGATTTCGTTTGGGAGTTTACTAAAATAAATTTTAATAAACACTGATTCACTATGCAGACACTTCTTTTGCAAGCACTAACTATAGCAGGGATACTTGTTGCTTCATTTTTGTCCATCACGCCAAGTAACTTTTTCACATCTTCTAAAAGATAACTGTAATATACAGTTGTTCCGTATCTCGTGAAAACTGGCTCCGGATGGTAAATGAGTACTTTGTATCATATAACTAAATAATTTCACTCTCAGCGGCGCCTTCGCAAACACTTTTTACACAGAGGGTATTTAGGCATTTACTTGTGCGAAATTCGCTCGAGTTTCCTCTGAAAATCGGTAAACAGTATGTGCAAAAAGTTATATGAATTGTCTTAGGATAAAAACTTGCAGTGTTTCAGAAATCATCATCATGTATGCTGCTGCATCGGCAATTGTCACTAAGAGCTGTTCTTGATTTTCTTTAGCAGGTCACAAAAAATAATGCATCACGAACAACCCTATCAATCGTTATTGTTTGTTTATTCCATTGTCCTGGTGGCTATGAGATGGGGTGTTCCTGGTCCTGATTCCATCGTTTTCCCCACGACAATGTTGACAGTAAGACATACAGTGTCCCTTTTGAAATATTCAAGCCCATATCTTTGAAGTAAATAATAAAATGACTATGAATAATATTATATGGACATAAACGACAAATTAATTATGAAAATGTATTAAATTAGCTTCAAAGAAAGACTATATCGATTGTAATATTATAAAAAGACATTATGTATGTTAGATGGGATCGTAGTGCATAACGTTCTCGAAACATTATTATCTTTGTCATTATATACAAGAGAAAAAATATATTTAAAATCACTTCGAGTCAGATCATTTCTTCTGCTACATGTAAGGTACGCTTGCTATTTGTTCTCGTACATATCGAATAATTCAAGTGTGTATTTTGTGCTTAGTGGAAATCTATTTACAAAAAGTTAGTGCATTGTGTTACTTAAAGAACCCATGCAAACAATTCTTCTTGAATTAATAATTGCAAGAAGTTATTTATCATTTTTTCAGTCACTGTGAAGCAAGCAGCTGTGATCTTTGACAGGCAACGATTGGCCACCATTACGCGGCGTATTTAAATTTTTTTTTTTTTTGTGTAACACATCACCACAGCAGTAGCAAAAAAGAATCATTTCAAGTTATTCAATTAACTAAAATTCAAAGCATTACTAATTTTATTTCGTCAAAAACTGCATACTTTCAAAGATACGATTTATTCTAGGTCAGTGAACTTAGCCTGCATTACATTTCGCAAAAAGCATTTGAAATAATTTGTAGGGAGCCTGGCGCTCATTTGAAACATAATTTAATATTTATCTTTGGTCACCCACAAATAATATATATATCTTATATTATCCCTTTCTTGTGTTTATTAATAATAATAATAATAATAAATAACCGCAGAAAGGAAGGGATAATATAGACACCCACACGTATCGGTTGTTTATCTATAGATAACCATAAATTATATTGTCTCTTACTTCTTTTATTACTAGAAAAGAATTAATTTATTAAAAAAGATCAATAATGTGATCTCGGACTCCCTTTTGAGGTAGCAAGTTAAAAAAAAATTATAAGAAATACGTACTTGGTCGTAAAGTAAACTAAATCCCACTCCGTGGCACTACAGGTCCTACATAATTTTAAGTTTCCATTTTGAAATATTTCTGCAAAATATGTTTAAAAGTTTTAAATAACTGACAAGTTTTTATAAGGCTCAAAACATTGGGAAGGGGGGGGAGGGGGTGAAGTTAGTTGACACAAACTAATGTGATTAAACAAATTTTGTATGTGCTTCTTCTTAAACTTTGCCACGGTAATTTCCCCTTAGTACTGACTCACCAGCAATTTTCCGTTCGGAATATTTTTCCAGAAATATTCTAAACTTTATATTTAAATAATAATTAATACATAATTTAACTTATTCAAAGGGCCATTGGCTGAAACCAATGCTTTGTAGAGATTTTTCGAAAAATTGTCTTTGCCATCATTTCCACTTGTGCCCGCAGATAATGCTACTGCTAAGATTGTTTGGAGACATTTTTATTAACAGCTTTACTATGAACAAGCGTTTGTAAATGTTGTGTCGTCTGGAATTTTTATCGGAGAATACCCATGGCTACAACAACGGTACAAAAATATTTGAAAAATGATAAGGCACGGATTTAGGAAAATGCAACGTGCTGTGTGTTTACTGAATGCGATGAAAAACTTTTGAAAGCAGTTATTTGATATCAATAACTCAAACAAGAATCAAACATTGCTGCACAGTTGCACAGTGTTTTTTCGTATTACTTAATTCTTAGTAAAAAGTTAATTTTAGAAAATATTGCCCATACAAGTGAATTCTATTTCAAATTTGTTTTAGAACACCAGTTAATAAGAACTACAACTTCAGAAAGTGAAAACTTCATACGCTGCTAACTGCTCTAGGCTTTAACAAACCACAACTGAGCTTTGAGCAACTTCGCTCTAAACACTAGTTATACAATAACGCAGAGTATTTATAAAGCTTTTTTTTATCATTAGCAACAATGGTTCAAATGGCTCAGCACTATGGGACTTAACATCTGAGGTCATCAGTCCCCTAGAACTTAGAACTACTGAAACCTAACTAACCTAGGGACATCACACACATCCATGCCCGAGGCAGGATTGGAACCTGCGACCGTAGTGGTCGCGTGGTTCCAGACTGAAGCGCCTAGAACCGCTCGGCCACTCCGGCAGGCTATCATTAGCAAGTGTATAGATCCATTTTAAAAACGTACAAAATGTACGCTCAACATTTAATTTAAACCTGATGATTAACAGCAATTTACTTCTTAAGCATTACTCACCCGTTTGACCGGTCTGCTCTAAGACTTCAAATCTCTCTCTCTCTCTGACTTTACATTAACGACAATAAAATTGAAAATAATCGAAGAAAATCAAATTACCAATCGTCAGCTACAACAGTGCAAGAGCTCTGTTTCCTTCATAGTAAGATTCCACCTGACTCAAGAGAACTGTAATACAATTTAACGCAGGGCAGAAAAGTCACTTCAGTTCTTATTCAATTATTCCCCAGAATCACGTACCGTCTGTCTTGGCACATAGTCGAAGATCAGCTGCACGCTCTTCTGTCCTCGCTGACGCCTTACAAAGGTGCGCACAGTGATACAGGATAGTCGAGCAGCAACTAACGTTTACAACTTCAGTCCCCGCGCTTCCCATCTCTCCAACAGCTGCAGGTCCACCTCTCTCCTCGCTGCTTATGTCAGTGCCCACCGGTAGCGAAATGCCCGCCTCCGCGCCCCCTAGCATGGTGACAGCCATGCCACGCTCAAGCTCGCTACTCTGTCCGCAAATCCGCCCTCCAACTCAGTTCCCTCTGCTGTCCCTCTACAACATTCATACGTCTATTATACCGACCAGGGGTTTCTCTTCTGTCTCTGAAAACCAGTGGAAAAACTACGGCTTTATACCAGTGTAGCAAAGTCGATACGGCTCAGTAATGTGAGCTTTTTAGTTAAATAAAAACAACTATTACTAACTCGAAACCAGCCTTGATTTTTAAAATAAACCGGAAATATAAAGATAAAACAAAAGTGTTTTTCACACACATGGCACAGTACTTTATTTCCATCTATTGTTAGAAAAGGATTCCACTGTTCAAGCAAATAACGTTTACTGCTCTTCTGCTTGTACATTCACTACGTTTACGTGCGATACGTCTTCCGAAATACGAAACCCGAATTTCGGTAACCGGTTTTCCGTACTGTGTTTACATATTAAGGTCTCAAGCCGATTTGCAAGCCCAGTTAAATAAGGCGTCTCGAAAACAGCTGTTCCGGTTTCTGATTTCGTCATCACAATCGCTCCTTCTCTTTACTTAAATATTAGAAGTAGACAGCTTTATGCTCGGTCTAATATTTCTGCTTCTTCTTCACTGCACAATAAGTCACTCCGTCATCATCAACCGAATATTTTCAAAACAAGACGTAACCTGTCAAACCAAGCACGTTTCAAAAAAGGTTTGCTTTTAGATGCGAGCCCAAATCGATTATGGAAGTGGAAAACCAGCAGCTGGAAACTGATTTCCAGTATTGATTTTGGACTGTATACTTGACCAATCAGAAACGGTACCGTCAAATCGGTTTACGAAATTCACTTTTGGGAGCCCCACGTAAGCACAGTGATTGTAATATTCTGGCTTCTCTAGCTCACACTTCAGAAATTACGAGTAACAGCACTATATTTAAAAATTTGGAAGTTAGCTATATGATTCTTGGAAATGTTATCCCTGCAGAAAGTGGCTTCGTTTGTAACATAAAACAAAGCGTATCGAGTTCAAAATGCGAAGGGCGCATCGAACTTTAAAGATATGCAACATGTTTATTGAAAGTTATTTAGTTTAGCATAAGCTGCTGAGCGGCATATTTTTTATACTTTATCAGAAACGCTCATTGTCAGTAGCTATGTTATCAATTTTCGACGCCCTTTTATGAGTTTAGAAACAAGGTAGATAAATCATTCTACATAAACAGTGCAATAAATCAGAAATTTGCCAGAGTCTTCCTCGTCTCCTTCGATTATAAAGGTGAAACATTTGTGTCCCAAGAATCATTGCTAAAAAAGTAAACTATATGCATAAATTAGTTAAATATGCCTTAACAACTTATATAGGCATTTATATGCACTTCTTCTTCTTCTTCTTCTTCTGTAGTGGTCAATCCAAGGATTGGTTTGCAACAGCTACAATGGCAGCTTGTCTCCATTCTGTGCGTCTTTCAGCTTTTCTCTTCATTTCTTTATAGGTGTTACATCCCACATCTTTCACGATTTGATCCATGTACCTCAGTCGTGGTCTTCCTCTTGGTCTTTTCCCCTCGACATATCCCTCTATGATTGTGTTCAGGAGTCCTTTATGTCTTAATAGATGGCCTGTAAATTGCACTCTTCTTTTAGCAATGAAACTCCAGAAGCTTCTCTTCTCACCTGCTCTTTCCAGAACCACTTCGTTTGTGACCTTGTCGATCCATTTTATTTTGAGCATGCGTCTATAGCACCACATTTCAAAAGAATTTAGCTTCTGCTGTTCCTCTGTCCCGAGAGTCCATGTTTCACACCCATAGCATGCCACACTCCACACATATGATTTCAAAAATCTTTTCCTGGTTTCAAGGCTGACGCTCTTAGATGTTAATATGTTTTTCTTCTTGTTAAAAGCAGCCTTTGCTTGAGCTATTCTACTTCTCACTTCTGCCTTGCTCCTTCCATCCCTGGTAATATTACTGCCCAGATAAGTAAATTTATCAACTTGTTCAAGCAGTTCATTGCCTACATGAACTTGGACTTTCACTTTAATGCACTATCATGCAAATATTCAAAAATCCCGTCTCTAGTGACGAGACTACTGTTAATTTCCCTGTACATTAGGTGGCTCATATAGGGCACTTTTTAAAACGTCTCACGGCATAAGTGATTAAAATGCCAGGAAACAACTCGGAAGACTTTAACTTTAATGTCAACGGGGAAGAAAGCTTGCAGACTCACATAAAACGCCACAAGTTTTTGACCAAAAACTCCCTGGCTATTTTCAAGGGGAGTTACTGCTGATGGACTGCAGGAACTTCCTTATATTCTCTAGCTGCCAGCTGTGACGTCACTGATGCCTGCAGTATTGTCATATCACTGGTTGCGTTGACACCGTGTACGATCCGTCTGCATCACTATCACCATCACTGGATCCTAGGTCATGCAGGGCTGTAGGCCACTCTACAGCACTAAAGCAAGAACTGAACAATCTTCACTTTGAATCCCAATTCGAGGACAGAGTTGTGTGCTTCTCGTGGCATAGGGAGGTGAATCAGCGAATTTTGTTTAATTTTATTATTCCACAGCATCATATGGTTGGATGTCCAGCTCCAAACTGCTCAAATAATAATAGCGGACATGGTCGCTGTAAATTTCATCGATTTCATTCAGGTATAGATCGGCATAAAAGGTATCTCGTAAATACAAGGCACAAAGATTGGATACCAGAATCGAGCAAATAGCTGTGTAAAGCTTTTTTACTATGTTTTAGAAACAGATAAGCTCACGGAGCGGTAGTAATGAAATTATATATGTAAGAAATGTGTTTATTTTAGTCTTGCTCCACATTATGTTTACGTAATACGACGTAACATTGTAAGTTTAAAGTAAGCTACTTTTCTTGAGTTTATTTACAACAACTGTATAAAACCGCAAGTCATTCTGAGGACCTGTTAATTTTATAGAAAGAGTAAATTGGTAGTACTTTATCGCAACTAGTTGGTAATAACAAAATATTTCCAATTATTACTACATGTCCAGTTTGAAGAAAGCAGGTTGAGCAAAACTTGGCAGACAACAAGTAGAAACTAAAAACCAAATGCAATTCCAACTCTTTTTCGTGTGGCAAATCCTTCTCTTCCATCTGATAGCCCACAATAAATATCTATAAGAGAACGGTAGGTTGGTGAATAAAATAGTTTATTCATCTGTTACAACAAGTTCAGAATGTTCCAGATTGGTTTTTCAGACTGTTATCAAGTACTAGTTTTCCATCTTAAACGTCCCCTTATTTGGAACGCAAGTGAATGCGTGAAACCTCGAAATACTCGTCAAATCATCTGCTTTAATTTGCTTGCCTCTTAAAGTCAAATGTAAGCCGTACACGTAGTACGCTTTAATATTACCTGCGTAAGGAATGTATATTTGATGGCGTTAAGAGCGTATTAAAAAGTGTAAGTGTTAAGTAGAGTTTAAGCGAGCGCCTTCAACGTGGGATTTAAAATGGCGGATTGCTCAGCTTGTACTATACAGTGCTCTAGGCCACCCCACCTTCGCTATTAAGAGTGATGTCAATGATTCTTATTTCAATGGCTTCTTTAATTAAACTGTCCCAGAAGCTGTTAGTCTGAACCACGATAGGGGCTCATACAAAGCAGATAGGCTTACATATGAAAGTACGACGCACTGTTCCCAGAGTAAGTTAAAATGAATGGTATGAGTGAAGTACACATGGAAACAGACACTAATATAGATTCAGTTCATTCCATAGTAAGTTTGTGTCAATCTTTCAAAGTCCGACAGAACAGACACGACACACATGTAGTATGTCTGTAACCTTCACTGCTATGATATCCTTTTTGAGTGCGGATGCACAATACGGTCCTATCCTCTTGTAGGAATACTGGAATCGCTACACCCAAATGAGGCAACTGGACAGAAACGCTGTTTAGTAGTGGAATTTAGATCTACTGCAAGCGTGCTCGGATAGCATGTGGTCAAGGTGACCGTTGGCGTTAAACAAGATATCTGGGTTCGAGTTCCAGTCCATCACAAATTTTCAACTTTCACTATTGAATTATTTCAGTTTTTCAGTGCCAAAATACAGCTGATAGTGGTACCTCCTTCGAAATATTGATATTTACAGCCACTGTATTAAAAAGAATTAATCTATTCTGTTGGACATGTTCGACGGAACAACCACCACACATATACAGTATTTCTTTAAGCTAATCTGCTATGATATCCTCCGTGTGGATGCAAACTAGTGTCCGAACGTATTGTGGGAAGACAAGAAACACTGCTATTTAGTAGTGTGAGATAAGTTGAGAATTTGCGTCGGACGGAAAGTGCGCTCGGAGAGCCGAAGCGATTAAGGCGACTGCTCATATAAAGCGGGAAATCTGTGTTCAAGTTACGGTGCGGCACAAATTTTCAACCTTCGCCGCTTAAATATTTCAGTGCCCACATGAAGCTGACTTCGGTATCTCCGTTGAAATATTGATGTTTACGGCTAGTGTATCAAACACACTGGTGTCTGTAAGCTTGACCGCTATGATACGCTCAGTCCGTGTGCGTCCAAACCTCTTGCGGGAATACAGGAAATGATGCGAGAAAATGAGGTAAATATACAGGATGCGTACAGGATGCAATTACTACTGTGCGATAAGATGAGGATTTAGGTTGCATGCAAAGTATGCGGATGGCCGAAGCAGTTAAAGCAACAGTTCACATAAAATGAGAAATTCAGGATCTAGTCCCAGACTGGCACACATTTTCAGAATTCAGCTGGCGTCAGTTCCTCTCAAGAAATATTGGTATTTGAGACAACTGTATCAAAAACTGTGGTGTCGGTTCTGTCGGACATGCCCATTAGAACAGACACCACAAATAAATATCTCTACTAAATTTATTAGATTTGTGAATTATCATAGCAAGATTTCTCCGAATACTATCAGATAGTACGAGGAACGCACCTGTGACGGTGACACCAAATACATGAGGCGGTACAACACGCTACACACTGGCAATTGAATCCTACTCTTTCACCTCCAAAGCGTTTTTAGCTGGCCAGCGAACGATCCAGAAAAACTATGAGCAGACCTTGTAAGTAGGCTGTTTAGGTTTTTATGTTGATAACGCCACGTAGTGCTCTGTATGAAAATAACTAACTGTGCTGTGTGCAGTCTGTGGCTGGTTGGACTCATTGTTGGAATATTCGCTTGTGTAGTGTTGGGCAGTTGGATGTGAACAGCGCGTAGCGTTACGCAGTTGGAGGTGATGGATGTGGAGACAGAAATGTCAGAGTTTTTCGAGGTCACTATAACCAGAAGATCTGGACGTGTGTCTGCCAGAAAAAGGAAATCTGTAAACATGGATGTCATGAACTGATAGATATATATATGTGATGATTTTTTAACATTATTAAGGTAAATACATCGTTTGCTCTATATCAAAATCTTTCATTTGCTAACTATGCCTATCAGTAGTTAGTGCCTTCAGTAGTTAGAATCTTTTATTTAGCTAGCAGTATTGGCGCTCGCTGTATTGCAGTAGTTCGAGTAACGAAGATTTTTGTGAGGTAAGTGATTCATAAAAGGTATAGGTTATTGCTAGTCAGGGCCATTCTTTTGTAGGGATTATAGAAAGTCAGACTGCGTTGCGCTAAATTGTGTGTCAGTTTAGTGATGATCAGAATAAGTAAAGAGAAAACTGTTTAGGTACGTTGAGTTTTGCTTAGCTGTTTGAAAATCAAATAACGTAGAAGTTGCCAGCACAGTCATTCATAATTTTCCAAAGGGGACGTTTCAACCTGCAGCATATAGTGAACCCTTCGGAACATCTATCATTTTTTACCATGTGTAAACAGTTGAAATGAATGCCCTCAGAGCCAGTCTTAATATATTCGTTCGATTTCCATTTACAAGTGCTGATATTCATTACGAGTGCTTTACGATCCACCCCTATTTGGTAAAACAAGAAGCTATTACAAAACACGTAAATGTGAAGACAGTCAGTATTATTAATCTGCACGGAGAAAGGAAGGTAGGCTTTGATGTAGTCCAATGAACTCACTTTACACCAAATAGAAAGCATTACCATACGCCCATAAAAGATGATCCAGACTGACAGGCAATTATGTGAAATAGCGTTGTTCTTAGGTAAATCAGATGGAGCACGATGTCAGAGAGATGTTATGCTGCTGCACCTGTGCTCAGGAGAAATCGCTGTCAATGGATTTCTTATTTGTTTGGAAAATAGATACTGAAATGTTACGTACTAGATCGACGTAAGAGAAAGACAAGGATTGAATTGCAAAGTAGTGTGAAATTCGTTGTGGCGTAGGAATTATTGGGAATGCTAAGTACTAGGGTTTGTGTAGGGGTAAGTTCTCAAAAAAATGTAATTCAATTTATTAGCAAGTACAAACAATCTAGACTGCATGCAGAATAAACAACTACCAGCTCTCAGACTGAAAAATAACACTTTTGAACTAATACAGATAATGCAGTTTAATGAACTTGTCCGAACAGAAACAACCAATGTTACAAAAATGTATGAAAATAACTAACTGTGCTGTGTGCAGTCTGTGGCTGGTTGGACTCATTGTTGGAATATTCGCTTGTGTAGTGTTGGGCAGTTGGATGTGAACAGCGCGTAGCGTTACGCAATTGGAGGTGATGGATGTGGAGACAAATGTGTATACTATTTACCAACAGTCTAGTACCTAATACAATAGACAGATTGTCAATAAACCACACTCTCTGAGATCATTCAGTTTATACACAAGGATATGAATTAAAATCCACAAAAAATAATGCACAGTGAAAGTGTACTAGACACTTAATACTAGATCTCATCCCAGAACCAAATTCCAAGAACGCCCTACCAGAGACGACACACTTCTTTAATCAGACAAGACAGACATAATTCACAATGAAACCCAATAGCCGGCCGGTGTGGCCGTGCGGTTCTAGGCGCTTCAGTTTGGAACCGCGTGACCGTTACGGTCGCAGGTTCGAATCCTGCCTAGGGCATGGATGTGTGTGATGTCCTTAGCTTACTTAGGTTTAAGTAGTTCTAAGTTCTAGGGGACTGATGACCTCAGATGTTGAGTCCCATAGTGCTCAGAGCCATTTGAAACCCAATATCTGCACGCACTGCTGCACACAGAATATCAGAATGCTGAAGCAATGAAATCACCGCTGACTGCGCTGCATTCCTTGAATCCACGAAGCCTGTCACCGTCCGCTGTCAAACACTTGTAAGGCTAGGAAGCGGCACAGATTCCAGAATGACCTTTTTATTAATTGCCCCATTCAGCAACCGGCTTGTAATACTTACCTTGTCCCTTAGAGACTATAAGTATGGATGAAGTGTAAGGTGATGTGCCCCTGCCCCCTCCTAAGGATGCGATTGACCTTTTGTAGCAATATCTTTATCTTCGTTGGTGCGGAGGGAGGGGGGGGGGGGGGGGAAGAAATCATCAGCTACACGAATCTACTACCGGATTTTGACCGTTACCCACAGCTAATTAGGACAATTCCCTAAGATGTTCAGCAGCCGCCTGGTCTCTACTTCCCCCAAATAACTCACATTAAACTCGGAATGACACGAGTTCAGTGAATTGCCATTGATAAGAGTACGGAAAGAACAAATGGTTATCTTTTCTTAAGGGCAAAACTTAAAGAAGGACCACTGAATAAAGTCACAACCGAGAAACAAGGTGACAGTCAAATTCTTTTCAACAATGAACTTAATAGGCTAAGAAAGCTTACAAATAGTTTTTCTTCGGACCTCCTACCAGAGGGAACCCCTGCCAGTTCTCCGCCAAACATCTCCGATAAACACGGCACAATGGAGGCATTTTACATAAACCATCATATTCAAAATCCAGCATAGTCCAACAAGGAAATGGCAGTCCCAGAATCTAAAAGGCAGCAAACAGGTTCTTGACAGAGCTGAGCTCGTATGTATGGAAGGGAAGAATTGTTAAGAGCGAGAACGCGAGTACAGTAACCAGAAGGCTTACCAGGAATGGACTTGCCTCTTGGATGTCGCTAGATGGGGCATTTGCTCACGAAATGATCCACTCCCCCACAACCGAAGCAACCATGGTGACCTGAAGAATTATGGGTCGGATCACGGGTTTTATTAATTCAGAAATGAGGTGTGGATTCTAGCCGTTCGCGTCGGCCACGTTGTTCGTCGGCGAACCTAAAAGCCTCCATAGAGGAAACCAGTTCGCTCAACTTAAGAAGGGCGGTGAGCTACAGTGAAAAGGTAATCCACGAACCATCTTCCGGTCTCATTCTTGCAGAATATCTAAAACACTATCACGTTCCTCGAATCCCTTCTGTAAAGCGGCGACAGCTGTAAGAACGTGCTCTATATTCTCGTCCAATGTCTCGATAGGTGCTTGTACCCTTCAATAACGTTCACGCTCCAATTTATTCCGAATGAGAGGCGATAACTTCAGCTGTATTATGCGAACCCTCAAATACTCAAGGTACTGTGTATGTGTATGCCCGCACGACGAACAGGAGAGCTTCTGTAAAGTTTGGAAGGTAGGAGACGAGATACTGGCAGAAGTAAAGCTGTGGGCACCGGGCGTGAGTCGTGCTTTGGTAGCTCAGATGGTAGAGCACTTCCCCGCGAAAGGCAAAGGTCCCGAGTTCGAGTCTCGGTCGGGCACACAGTTTTAATCTGCCAGGAAGTTTCATATCAGCGCACACTCCGCTGCAGAGTGAAAATCTCATTCTGGAAACATCCCCCAGGTTGTGGCTAAGCCATGTCTCCGCAGTATCCTTTCTTTCAGGAGTGCTAGTTCTGCAAGGTTCGCAGGAGAGCTTCTGTAAAGTTTGGAAGGTAGGAGACGAGATACTGGCAGAAGTAAAGCTGTGGGTAACGGGCGTGAGTCGTGCTTCGGTAGCTCAGATGGTAGAGCACTTCCCCGCGAAAGGCAAAGGTCCCGAGTTCGAGTCTCGATCGGGCACACAGTTTTAATCTGCCAGGAAGTTTCATATCAGCGCACACTCCGCTGCAGAGTGAAAATCTCATTCTGGAAACATCCCCCAGGCTGTGGCTAAGCCACGTCTCCGCAGTATCCTTTCTTTCAGGAGTGCTAGTTCTCCAGGTTCGCAGGAGAGCTTCTGTAAAGTTTGGAAGGTAGGAGACGAGATACTGACAGAAGTAAAGCTGTGGGTACCGGGCGTGAGTCGTGCTTCGGTAGCTCAGATGGTAGAGCACTTGCCCGCGAAAGGCAAAGGTCCCGAGTTCGAGTCTCGGTCTGGGCACACAGTTTTAATCTTTCAGGAAGTTTCATATCAGCGCACACTCCGCTGCAGAGTGAAAATCTCATTCTGGAAGTGCAAGTAAGTTCGCATGCCAAAATATTTGAGAGGAAGGCGGTATGACGATTGAAGCATCTTAAAGGAGGATATATTCGGCTTTTTTGTGCTCCGGCAATAACAATATTTCCCTAAGTCCTTTTTTTTCCTGCAATAGTAGGGTGTGCTGGTCATACAAGAAGAGCTCCATCGGTTAGTAAAATTTTGACACTGAATTTATATACTTCGACACATTTATACACTTTTTACAAATATAAACAAGAAATAAGTACGCTTATAAGGTTGACAGAAAGTCGTCTCCCATTCAACGGAAGTTCACTTTGCGCTACTGTTCGTAAAAATGCACATCATATTTAGGCTACATCTACAGTATACAAAAAATGTGGTGTTCGATTTTAAAGAAAATAGAATTTCGTATGACAACATAATTTTTTGTAAGTGGCTTACGCCACCAGGTGACACCATAGAGCCGGCCGCTGGTGGCCGAGCGGTTCTGGCGCTACAGTCTGGAACCGCGCGACCGCTACGGTCGCAGGTTCGAATCCTGCCTCGTGCATGGATGTGTGTGTTGTTCTTAGGTTAGTTAGGTTTAAGTAGTTCTAAGTTCTAGGGGACTTATGACCTCAGCAGTTGAGTCCCATAGTGCTCAGAGCCATTTGAACCATTTTTGACACCATAGAATAATTCCCAGGCCGCAACAGCCTGTTTGCCGATTACAGACAGATAAACAGACACACTGTGTCATAAAGATTTATTGGTGAAAAAATGACGACTAGAAACATAGTTTGGTGACCCCGGAACTATTTCAGTGACCCCAGAACCCTTGCCATGTGTTCACTATGCCAGTTGAAACTACATTTACGCCTCAGACCGGATATTAAGTGCCTACTTTATGTGCATAAGTACAGTAACTTTGAACCTCAGAATCACGGTCACAGATAATGATATCGAAAACGGCTGCTAGGTTCCCTCAGAACATCGTCTTAAGAACCTACGGGAAAAGTTTCAACGATTTTCCATGAACAGAAGCTGCATAAGTGGCCATCCCCATAAATGATACTTTTGGTACCCAAAAATCATTGTTTTCTGGTGTCGTTTGGTAACAGATAGAGATTTTCCAAAACGAGAAAATGGCTTTGTAATGTCTTAAGAGCGTATGGTTAAAATTTCAGCAGTTTTTATGGTTACTTATTTATTTAAGTGAGGCCTTCGCTGTAAATAGGCTAAAAATCAGTTTTTGCAGTTTCCTGTAGGAGAGTCGTAACTTCGAATCTTTGGATCGCAATAACAGATAACAATATTGATAAAAGTTTCATAATTTGCCAATATCACCATCTTACGAGCATATGAAATTTCCACCATTTGCCGAGAACAGAAATTATAAAAGTGGCTATCCCCACAGTTTGTACTTTCGGTACACAAAAATCATTGTTTTTCGGCCGTTTCTCAAGAACCGCCCATAAACAAATAGTGCTTTTATGAACCGTGTTATGGCAGACCGAACCTAATTCAAGAGAACCAACGATTTGCTCAATTCGCCTGGGCTAGAGGAAGTATGTCATATTTAAATTTTGACCGTGTGATGCCAGGTAGCTACTTTATGCCCGTTATTTTGATGGTTAAACAGATGATGCCTAGGCCAAAAGCTACCTAACACTTCACTTGTCATTGTGGTCAACAGAATCTGAGATATTAGCGCCAGGGAAATCGCATTTTCGTACACAGCTATTTGGAACATATTGGTACTGTGCACTGTCTATCATGAACTGATCTGTCTTTGATCACGTTATCGCTTTTCCTTACAAGCTTCACTTCAAATCGAAATGCTGGACATGTATCTAGCTATTCTTCCCACATACCTATGTCCACCTAACACCCAGCCCAAAGCCTGATTGTCAGTTTCTACTTCGAACAGACTATGTTCTACATAGTATCGAGACTATGTTCTAGTTACTGTTGAAAGTTCTCTAGCACAAACAACACAGCCAAGGCTTCCAGACCATAAATACAATTCTTTCTTTTCTTACGGCGATAACACCTATGGATATTGAATTAGCAGCTCAGCTACCAACCCTGACAGGGAGGCATTTGCCTGAACAATGAAGAATTTCTCAAAAGCCGAACTTCCCAATAAGCAATTGAATGCTACGCTATACTTCAACCCTTCAAAAGCTGCTTGCTGTGTCTTTACCCCACACAAACTCACATGTGCCCCCTCTTGTGCCAGTCATTCGGCTGAGAAAAATTTGGAATCAATATCCTGATGAAATTCATCATCCCAACCATTCTGACAAGTACTTTAGAATTCTTTGGAGTTCGATACCTCGAATAGCCTGGGTGTGCTCTGTGTCAACTTCCACGTGTTGACAAACTTTTCTCAACTTTAGCCGGGTAGCCTCTCTGTTAAATCACACGTTCCCTGCTTGCTTTCCAGAAGGCACTTGACGCCTTCTAAACCGCAAGTAGTATTCCATTCACTGGCTACTTCTCATCTGCCTCCTCTTAACCGTGGCTGCCTGTCGACAACACATGATGGTGCTCCGAGCACTTGCTGGCGATCTGATTACGACCTCTTACGTGCTAGGCCGCTAAATCAACTTTCACACCGAAAGCGATGGGAAAGATGAGTGTGCCTCAGTTCATGGTGCTACATATGACATAGTGGGGACTACATTCCATCTCCCAGCTGCTATGGGGACAAAAATAATAACTCTAACACACCCCTCAATGTATTGATTAGAAATGAAATGGAAGTAGTGCCAAGTCTGAATGAAACCCATCTAAATAACCCTCTAAAACGACGCATCCTCCATTCACTGCATGAACTGATAACCCCACAAAAATGTCTTATTACTATTTAGGAAATATTCCAGTCTGATGGGCAGTAGAACAATGAGCTTCGCAATAGGATTATGACAAAGAGTGTCTCTGTTTCTAGCACCATTGTTGTTCTGACCTTGCTTTGTGTAATCTGTGTCTTCATAAAGCAAAAACAGTACCTTAGTTATTGGGTGCACAAGACGCCAGTTGCCACTGGACTGGACTAACCACATGCAGTAATGTTTGAATTAAAGAACAGCCAATGGATCATTTTGTATATGTTAAGAATTAGATGAAGAGTAAGATGAAATTTTGATGCCAATTTAAAAATATAAGTTGATATATACTGCCCAGAAATGTAAATAGGTTACAATCTTACAATCTGGAGACCAGAGCCGGCCGGTGTAGCCGCGCGGTTCTAGGCGCTACAGTCTGGAGCCGAGCGACCTCTACGGTCGCAGGTTCGAATCCTGCCTCAGGCATGGATGTGTGTGATGTCCTTACGTTAGCTAGGTTTAAGTAGTTCTAAGTTCTAGGCGACTGATGACCTCAGAAGTTAAGTCGTATAGTGCTCAGAGCCATTTCAACCATTTTTGGAGACCAGATTTCTTCAAGGAGAGAGGAATGCTGCACCGCGAAAACGTCAGATATGACAAACTGCTCTTGCAATACTCAGCGAAACGAAATCATAGGGAGGGAAGTGTGTGCCAGTCTCAAGACCAGACACCATTTCACAAGGAATAAATGAGCGCTTATTCAGGAAACACGCAAGTTGAAAAAGCCAGAGGCCGGTCGAAGTGGCCGTGCGGTTCTAGGCGCTGCAGTCTGGAACCGCGAGACCGCTACGGTCGCAGTTTCGAATCCTGCCTCGGGCATGGATGTGTGTGATGTCCTTAGGTTAGTTCGGTTTAATTAGTTCTAAGTTCTAGGGGACTAATGACCTCAGAAGTTGAGTCCCATAGTGCTCAGAGCCATATTTTTTTTTTTTTTTTTTTTTTTTTTTTGAAAAAGCCAGATAGTGCCTCTGAAGGTGGAAGCTGTGCGGCATTACAGCTCATGGTAGGGTCCTGCTAGAGCCGAGTAACCATGGCAATTAGAATGAATAAAGTAATTGCCACACAACAGTGACACCCGGCATCTAGAGCCAGTTGCTCCTTCCGTGATGGCGTTGTACTATCCAGCACGATATCGCAAATATCCTCCCACATCAGACCCTCGCTCTCAAATATTCTTAGACGCTGGTGTTCTCGGTGCATGACTGTATTAGGATGTGTATGTGCACATGTGGTGTAGGAGTTGTGTCTTTGATCAGATCAGAAATCCTCCACCACTTAGATTTTTAGTAAAAATCATCAGCGATGGCAGCAGAGAACTTCTGGTATAAGAAGTCGCCCTCATGCTGCCAACAGTCTTGTCAAAGAGGGAGGAGGAATGGACAGAGGCTCAGGGCACTCTCTTGCACTTGGGGTGGGAAACAGCCCCTAGAGGCGGAAGAAGCAACTATGATCAACGGCATGAGGATGCAGGAGACAACAGAAACCACCGCATTAAAAAGACATAATGTGTATCCACCGGGCATGTGGTCTGATATTGAAAAAGTAGCATGATGATCTCTTCACTGGAAAAAGATTCCGGACTAGTCAGCCATTCAGATCTCCGGAAAAGGGCTGCCAAGGGAGAGGTGACCATGATAAAAAGAACACCGAACTAAAGGAGAACGTTCTACGAGTCGGAGTGTGGAATGTCAGATTTTGGAAATAGCAGAGAAGCTAGAAAATTTGAAAATGGAAATTATATGGCTCAGTCTACTTATGGTGGCGGTCAGCAAAATAAATTGGAAAGAAGACAAGGATATCTGGTCAGATCAGAATAACGTAACGTCAGCAGCAGCAGAATGGTACAATGGGAGAAGGATTCGCTATGAATAGGAAGGTACAGCAGGGAGTGACCTGCTGTGAACAGTTCAGTTACAGGGTTGTTCTCATCAGAATCGATAGCAGATCAACGCCGACACCGATATTTCATGTATACGTGCCGACGTCGCAAGCTGAAGGTGAAGAGATAAAGGGTATGATGATATTTAATGGATAACTCATTACTTAAAGGAAATGAAAATCTAATAGTCACGAGGGCTTTGAATGTGGCTGTGGGGGAAGTAGTAGAAGAAAGGGTTGCAGGAGAACGTGGGCTTCGTACTGGGAATCAGAGACGAGGAAGATTATTTGAGTTCTGCAATAGATTTCAGCCAGTAATTGGGAATGATCTATCCAACAATCGCAAGAGGAGGAGGTACACGGGAAGAATTCAGTTACATTGTATCATAGGCAGAGATTCTGAAATCAGATTCTGGATTGTAAGGAACACATGTAGACTCACGTCACAATTTAATAGTGATGAAGAATGGGCTGAAGTTTAAGAGATTAAACACGAAGAATCAGTGGGCAAAGAAGTGAGATACATAAATACTAGGGAACGAATACATACCCTTGAAGTTCTTTGATGCTATGCGTACAGCTGTCACGAATACCTCAGTAGCCGGCTCAGTTGAAGAAGAATGGACATCACTAAAAGGGCAATCACAGGAGCTGGAAGGAAAATAATAGATACAAAGAAGGTTATGGCAACAAAACCATTGTTAATAGGAAAACTTAAATTGGTCCATGAAAAAAGGAAGTACAAAAATGTTCATGGAAGTTTAGGAACACAGAAATACAAGCGAGTTTGGAATGAAATAAATAGGAAGTGCAGTGAAGCAAATGTGAAATGGCAGCAAGAATAATGTGAGGAAATCGAAAAAGAAACGATTGTCGGAAGGACTGACTCAACATACGGAAAAGTAAAATCAACCTCCGCTGAAATTGAAACCAAGGATGGTAACATCAAGATTATAATGTTAACTCCATTGCAAATTTCAGAAGAGATAGTGCATAGGTGGAAAGGGTACCCTCAAAACCTATATGAAAGGAAGACTTGTCTGATGACGCGATAGAAGAAAAAACTAGTTCATGTAGAGGAAATGAGGATCCAGTATTGGAATCAGAATTTAAAGGAGTTTTGGAAGACAAGATCAAATAAAGCAGAACAGATAGACAACATTCCATTAGAATTTCTAAAATAGTTGCAATAAAATGACTATTGATGTTGGTGTGCAAAATGGTTGTCTGGCGCTATACCATCTGACTTTCGGGAAAACATCATCCACACTCCAGAATGAGATTTTCACTCTGCAGCGGAGTGTGCGCTGATATGAAACTTCCTGGCAGATTAAAACTGTGTGCCCGACCGAGACTCAAACTCGGGACCTTTGCCTAGGCAACACAGTTTTAATCTGCCAGGAAGTTTCATCATCCACACTATTCCAAAGAATGAAAGAGCTGACACGTGCGAGAATTATAGCACAATCAACATGACAGCTCATGCATCCAAGTTGCTGACAAGAATAATACACAGAAGCATGGAAAAGAGAATTGGGGATATGTTAATGACGAGTAGTTGGCTTTAGGGAAAGTAAAGACTCCAGAGAGGCTGTTCTGACGTTGCGGTTGATTATAGAAGTAATAATAAATAAAAATAAAAAAACTTTCATAGGATTTGTCAATCTGGAAAAAGCGTTCGACGATGTGAGATTGTATAATGTGTTAGAAATTCTGATAAAAATAGGGGCAAGCTGTACGAAAGGACGGGTAATATGAAATATGTACAAGAGCCAAGAGGAAACAATAGGAGTGGAAGACCAACAACGAAGTGCTCGGATTAAAAAGGCTGTAAGAGAGGGATGTAGTCTTTCGCCTCTCCTGTTCAAGACTGGATTTAATACTGAAATTGAAAGGATATCAGTGACAAAATTCACTGATGCGAAGAAGAATAGGGATCTGATGAACAGAACATACAGTCTAATGAGTACAGAATACGGACTGCGAGTAAAGCAAAGAAAGAAGAAAGTAATGAGAAATAGCAACAATGAGTACAAGAGAAACTTAACTTCAGAACTGGGGTCACGAAGCAGACAAAGTTAAGGTATTCTGCTATCTAGGCAGCAAAATAACACATGACGGACGGAGCAAAAAAATGGTTCAAATGGCTCTGAGCACCATGGGACTCAACTGCTGTGGTCATAAGTCCCCTAGAACTTAGAACTACTTAAACCTAACTAGCCTAAGGACAGCACACAACACCCAGCCATCACGAGGCACCCTGACCCCGCCGGGAATCGAACCCGGGAACCCGGGCGTGGGAAGCGAGAACGCTACCGCACGACCACGAGATGCGGGCACGGACGGAGCAAGGAGGACATAAAAAAGCAGACTAGTTCTGGCAAAAAGAACTTTAGCGGCCAAGAGAAGTCTACAAGTATCAAACATACGCCTTAATTTGAGGAAGTAATATCTGAGAATGTGCGTTTGGAGCACATCACTCTGTGGTAGTGAAATATAGACTATGGGAAAAATGGAAAAGAAGAGAATCGGAGCATCTGAGATGTGGTGCTACAAAAGAGTGCTTAAAATTAGATGGACTGCTGAGGTAAGGAATAACGAGGTTCGTCAGAGAATCGGTGATGAGAGGAATAAGTGGAAAACGCTGGTAAGAAGAATAGGCAAGATGGTAAGAAACCTGTTGACATATCAAGGAGTAACTTTCACGGCACCAGAGGGAGCTGTAAAAGGTAAAAACTGTAGAGGAAAACAGAGACTGCACTACATCAAGCAGTAATTGAGGACGTAGACTGCAAGTGCTGCTCTGAGATGAGTATCGCACAGGAGAAAAATTCGTGACGGTCTGCATCAAACTAGGCAGAAGACTGATGACTCAAAAAAAAAGTGATGCTCAACACAACTGCCACAACTGTCTCCCTTAGCTACTAACGTGTACATGTAGACCACTGCAGTGGCAGATGAAGCATCTAGTCCCTTCCAGGAACCTTATCTGCAGTAGCAGCAGGCGTCCACCTGAGGTAGAGACTGTATGCAGACCACGTAGCACCTTCGCACCACTGGGTCACCTGCTGGGTGACTACTGTATCTACTGCCGGCGAATAACTCCATGGCAGTCACATGTTCAGCCCTTCGTTACAGGTTGCCCAGTCTACCGTTGCTTTACCGTAAATACTGGAAGTCTACGTCGTCACAGATCACGAACCAGTGTGTGTATTTGACGTCGGCCAGTCCAGATGTCACGGCTTAATCACTTGCCTTCCGGATGTGGCAGGCAGCGACCACTTGTTAGTACTCAGGGTGCTGGAGGCTGTGCCTGACATACTTTGACGAGTATTACCGCCGATACTAACTCTAGCTGTCTTCAGAGCCAGTAGTTGCTGACCTCGGTACTCAACGTGCATGCAGACACTTTCATCGCTGAGGGTTGGGGACCTCGCGGTTACCGCAAGCCGGCCGGTGTGGCCGTGCGGTTAAGGCGCTTCAGTCTGGAACCGCGTGACCGCTACGGTCGCAGGTTCGAATCCTGCCTCGGGCAAGGATGTGTGTGATGTCCTTAGGTTAGTTAGGTTTAAGTAGTTCTAAGTTCTAGGAGACTGATGACCACAGATGTTAAGTCCCATAGTGCTCAGAGCCATTTGAACCATTTGATAACCGCAATCCCGTCTCTATATCAAAAGGAATAAACGACTGTTGTAAATAGGGTATTTCAATAACGTTTCGCCGTGCAGTCACCACCACCACTACATCCCACATCCAGGCAAGGTATGTGGCAACTTTGCCAGACCCACGAATGGCCGATCCGTCTGTCACTGTTGGAGTCAGTTCCTGACCTCACCAGTGCTACTGAAGAAGAAATAAAGTTATGAGTAAGTCAATTGCTAGAAGAATGGACAAGGCTCATACATGGAATCGATCACCAGTTATTTTGTAAAAGGGGCTGTCATAGATCAGATCAGTCATTTCAGTGACCAGGCAACTCGACACTATTGTAAGTAATGGTTTCCTGTTCTGATCTTCTAAATGTCAACCTTGAAAAAATTTAAAAATAAAAAAAACAAGAACCTACTGCTGCATTCTGCAACTGTAATTTTGCCATTATTTCAGTCATTAACTTCCTATGGAAATGAGCAGCTAAAACTTGTCTATAAAACTCTGGCTTGAATGTATTTTAAAGTTCCATGATGGAGACTTAGTTTTTGACACACTATCAGACAAGCACAATTCAGAGAACATGAGAATATTCTTTTTTAAAAGAGAGCTCTTGCATTTATCTTG